>NC_133619.1:384825907-385098407 GCF_048593235.1 Sminthopsis crassicaudata | reverse complement strand
TCATAGATGAATATATCTCACTCCAAAAATGATTTCCACAAAATCATGCAAAAATCCATTTTGAATGAACATGAAATATAATGCTGAGAAGAAAAACACCCACAAAACACTCTGACCTACTGACAGATGTTTCAGAGATTCAGATGCCATATTACTTTTTTTCTGGAATGAAATCAAATTCTGTCCTTTCTTATATCAATCTAGTTCTTCTCTTTTATCATATATATCTTATAGAGGGAAGTTTTTTTTTTTATTAAAGGTTTTTAAAAGATATGAATGGATAATTTTTTAAAACATTAACCCTTGCAAAACCTTGTGTTCTAATTTTCCTCCACACCCCCCCCCCCCACGCTAGGGTGCCAAAATATACATTCCGAACTAGTTCTCTGGAAGACCTCGGGACCATCCTGAGTCCTTGGTCTTAGTGGAGGTGATGAAAGCAGGAGACCCACAATGATAGTCAAAGATGGAATCTATTTATTTCCAGTTCTCTCAGCCCCTAAATATCTTAGTATGATTACATCATTACAGAAAACTAAGCATGTGCCAATTAGAGAACCATTATATCATCATATCACACTGAGCAATTATAGTAGCATTACATCACTACATTCATTGTGCAAGTGCTAACTATAAGTACTCTGCTATTGATATGTAAATGTATCTCTTTACTGTAAGTAGCCCTTGCTTCAAATAGAACATAGGTGGACAAGTGCCTCTTGACTTCTCAAGAAGGCTGAGAGCCTTTAGAGGAGATGGGGAGCCAAACCAGACATTGTCAGCAGGTTCCCTCTGGACTGAAGGGTCTTATACCTTACCCAGAGTTCCTCCACTATCTGCGGCCCTTTACACACAGTTCCACCAACAATGTATCAGTGTCTCAGTTTTCCCATATTCCCTCCAACATTTGTCATTATTTTTTCCTCTCATTTTACCTAATCTGAGAGGAGTGTAGTGGTACATCTGAAGTACCACTAATACAATTAAGAGTTGTCTTAATTTCCATTTCTCTGACCAATAGTGATTTAGAGCATCTTTTTATATGACTAGAAATTGTTTTAATTTCTTCATTTGAAAATTGTCTGTTCATATCCTTTGACCATATATCAAGTGGAAAATGGCTTGAATTCTTATAATTTTGAGTCAATTTTCTATATATTTTGGAAATAAGGCCTTTATCAGAACCCTTGAATGTAAAAATATTTTCCCAGTTTATTGCTTCCTTTCTAATCTTGTCTGCATTAGTTTTGTTTGTCTGAAAACTTTTTAATTAAATATAATCAAAATTATCTATTTTTTTGGTCAGTAATGATTTCCAGTTTTTCTTTGGTCACAAATTCCTGCCTTCTCCACAGATCGGAGAGGCAAACTATCCTTTGTTCTACAAATCTGTTTATAATACTACTCTTTATGTCTAAATCATGAACTATTTTGACCTTATCTTGGTATGTGGTGTTAGGTGTGGGTTAATGCTTAGTTTTTTCCATACTAGTTTTCAATTTTCCCAGCAGTTTTTGTCAAATGGTTCTTATCCCAAAAGCTGAAGTCTTTTAGTTTGTCGAACACTATTTTATTGACTATTTTATCCTGTGAACCTAACCTATTCCACTGACTAACTACTCTCTTTCTTAGCCAGTACCAAGTGGTTTTGATGACTACTGCTTTGTAATATAGTGTTAGACCTAGCATAGGTAGGCCACCTTTATTTGCATTTTTTTCATTAATTTTTTTTGAAATTCTTAACCTTTTCATCTTTCAGATGAATTTTCTTGGTATTTTTCATAGATTTGTAAAATAATTTCTTATTTTTGATTGGCATGTCACTAAATAAGTAGATTAATTTAGGTAGTATTGACATTTTTATTATATTTGCTTGGTCTACTGATGAGCACTTAATATTTTTCTTATTGATTAGATCTGACTTTATTTGTGTGGAAAGTGTTTTATAGTTGTGTTCATATAGTTCCTGACTTTACCTTGGCAGGTAGACTCCCAGATATTTTATACTACAAACAGTTATTTTAAATTGAATTTCTCTTTGCATCTATTGCTGTTGGACTTTGTTGGTAATATATAAAACTGCTGATGATTTTGTGGATTTATTTTGTATGCTGCAACTTTGCTAAAGTTTTGAATTGTTTCTAGTAGTTTGATAGTTGATTCTCTAGGGTTCTCTAAGTATGCCATATCATCTTCAAAGAGTGATAATTTGGTTTCCTCATTACCTACTCTTAATTCCTTTAATCTTTTTTTCATCTCTTATTGCCAAAGCTAGCATTTCTAATACAATATTGCAGAGTAATGCAATGGTATGCAACATTGTTTCATCTGTGATCTTACTGGGAATGGTTCTAGTTTGTTCCCTTTACATGTGATGTTTGGGATAGTTTTAAATAGATGCTATTGATCATTTTATGGAAAACTTCATTTATTCCTATACTCTCTAGTGTTTTTTTTATAAAGAAATGAATATTGGATTTTATCATATGCTATTTCTGCATCTATTGAGGTAATTATATGATTTTTGTTAATTTGATTATTGACGCAGTCAATTATGTTAATCATTTTTCTAATATTGAACCAGCCCTGCATTCTTGGTATAAATTTTACTTGGTTATAATATATTATTCTGGAGATAACTTTCTGTAATCTTTTTGCTAATATTTTGTTTAAGATTTTTGCATCAATATTCATTAGGGAACATTGATCTACAATATCAATTGATCTACAATCAATTTTGGCCTACAATTTTCTTTCTCTGTTTTCACCCTACTTGGTTTAGGTATCAGTACTATATCTGTGTCTTAAAAGGAATTTGGTAGGACACCTTTCCATATTTTTTCAATAGTTTGCATACTACTGGAATTAATTGTTCTTTAAATGTTTGCTAGAATTTACAAGTAAATCTATCTGGCTCTGGAGATTTTTTTCTTAGGGAGTTGATTAATTGCTTGTTCTATTTCTTTTTCTAAAATTGGACTATTTAAGTAATTTATTTCCTCTTTTGTTAATCTGGGCAATCAATATTTGTGTAAGTAGTCCTCCATTTTAGTTAGATTATCATATTTATTGACATATAGTTGGCAAAATAGCACCTAATTATTGCTCCTTCCCTTATCTCTTTTAATTAGATCCATTTTTGCTTTTGCTTGATCTGAGATCAGGATTGCTGTCCCTGCTTTTTTATTTTTTTACTTTCAACTGAAGCATAATAGATTCTGCTCCACCCTTTTACTTTTACTGAAAATGTATCACTCTGCTGTTAATGAATTGCTTGTAAACAATAAATTGTAAGATTCTGACTTTTAATCCAGTCTTCTATTTATTTCCATTTTATGAGAGAGTTCATCACATTCACTTTCACAGATAAAATTACTATCTCTGTATTTCCTACCATTTTGTTTACCCCCCAGTTATTTTTTTCTCTTTCTTTCTCCCTCCCCTTCTCCCCATATTTTGTCATTGTCACTCCCTCAAACAGCCCTTTTCTTTTGCTGTCATCCCTTTTTTATGCCTTTCCCCTTCTACTTCTGTACTTCCTTCTATTAGTCTCCTCCCCTTTCCCTTCTACTTCCCTATATGCTGAAACAAGCTTCTCTGTGAAGTTAAATGTGTCTGATATTCTTCTTTTGAGCTAATTCTGATGAGAATAAGATTTGCACAATGCTCATCCCTCTCCTTTTTCCCTCAATTGCAATAGGTCTTTTTTGCCTTCTCATGAGATGTAATTTACCCCATTTTAACTCCATCTATCTTCCCCTTCTTCCAGTACAATCATCATTCTTTCTTTAATTTGTTTTTTAAATTATCACAATAAAATCAAATTATGCCATATATCATGTTACCTACCATATATGAATATAAGTTTTTTAACTTTTAAAAGAAATTTATTTTTTCTTTCCTTTTTTACCTTTTTATGGTTCTCTTGAGGTCTGTATTTGAAGATCAGCTCTGGTCTTTTCATTAGAAATAGATGAAATTAACTTGTTTCATTGAATGTCCATTTTTTCCCCTGAAAGATGATGTTCAATTTGCTGGATAATTGATTCTTAGCTACAATTCAAGTTCCTTTGCCTTTTGGAAAATCAGATTTCAGGCCCTTCAGTCTTTTAAAGTGGAAGCTGCTAGGTCCTGGGTAATCCTGACTGTGATTCCTCAATATTTGAATTGATTCCCTCCTGCTGCTTGCAATATTTTCTTCTTGATTTGATAATTCTGAAATTTAGCTATGATGTTCCTTGGAGTTTTCATTTTGGGGTTTCTTTTAGGAGGTAATCGGTGAATTCTTTCAATGGCTATTTTACCCTCTGGTTTTAAGATATCTGGACAGTTTTCCTTCATGATTTCTTGAAAGATGATATGTAGGCTCTTTTTTTCATCATGGTTTTCAGGAAATTCAATAATTCTTAGATTGTCTCTCCCAGATCTATTTTCAAGTTGTTTTTCCAAGAGGTATTTTACATTTTCTTCTATTTTTTCTTTTTTCTTTTTTTTTTTTTTTTTTTTGTTTTGTTTGACTGATTTTTGAATTCTCATTGATTCATTCACTTCCATTTCTTCAATTATAATTTTTAGTGAATTATTTTATTTAATGAGCTTTTTTATTTCCTTTTGCATTTGGCCAATTGAACTTTTATATGAAATATTTTGTTAATTGCATTTTTTTCCATTTCACAGATTTTGTTTTTCAATGAATTGGTTTCTTTTTCATATCTATTTTTGAAGCGTTATGTGCTTTTTTTTTATTTCTATTTTTAAAGTAGTTTTCTTCAGATAATTTCTAGTTTTTCTTTTCCATATCCTCTTGAAAAGATTTCATTTCCTTTTCCATTTTTCTGCTATCTCTCTATTAAGATGCTTTTTGAATTCTTACAAGAGAGCCTTGTGAAATGGGGAGCAATTCATATCACACTCTGGGGCTTTATCCAGGGCTCATTTTTTTCTTTTTGCTCATTTTTTTTTTAAAAGGTTGAGATGTGCTCTTAAGGTAAAGAGGTGATAGATGCTTTAATTTGCCCTGAGGCAGTTCTGCCAACTGATTTTTGGGACTGGGTAAGCCTACCAAGTCCCATGTTCTTCTGGGGCTCAGTGGCTCAAAATTTGCCTTTTGTATTTGCTTTGAGTGTCTTGCAACAAATCTGCTTGACAACCAGCTTGCAACCAGGACAGAGTAGCCTAAGAGCCTCGCAGTAGATTTTCAGGTTTGGGACCCTGCAACATTCTGGCTTTCTGTCCCACTCCCTGCCATAGGCCCCTGTACTGCAGTTTGGCTCTCCCCCTTACTTGATTAAAACAGACTTCTTCTGAAGTTCTTCCAAAGTATTTCTTTTTGGAAATTTGTTGTGCTCCAAATATTCCAAAACTAGTTCAGAAGCCTAATTTCCTGCTAATCAGTGGGAAGCTTGGAGGAGATCACACAGACACTTTTGTGCTCTCTGCCATCTTGGCTCTGCCCAGAGGGAAAATATTTTATAAGTGATTCAGATAGGAAGTTTACATGACATTTCTCATGAGCTTGCTATTAGGTCAATAATCATCCAAGATTTTTTAAGTCACTTGAAAATTCTATAGCTAATATATTTTATATTTCTCTGGAGGTCCTTGAAATATCAATAATCAAGTCAGATTGTCTGAAATGAAACTTGAATTATTATGATGTGCAGGAGGTATTAAAAACCAATAGCTCTTTGAACAAACCATAAAAAGTGACAATTTTGTGCCAAGTCATTGTCTGGCCTGAAATGTTTGACTACACTTGTATGCTCACATTCCAAATTTCTCCAGCCATCATTTTAGTATGTTGGTTGAAAAACACAATTTTACATATCAGTATATTAGCTGAGATAAAATCTTAGCACTTGTGTAATGTATACAATGTAAGATTGTGTGCATATTTTATTATTTATTTTAAAAAGATTATACATTTTTAAAAATAAAGGTATAATGAAAATTGACCCAGTTAACATTATATTTTATAAAATTTACTTTAACAATAAATTATGAGTAAAGATTAGAGGAAAGACAGTGGTTCTTGGAGACAGAGCCTAAATCTTATCACAGACATTTTACTTGCTATATTATCCTGGTTAAGTCACTTAATTTATCATAGTTTTAGGCAGATTTAAAAAGTATAAATTGCAAAAAGGGGACAATCCATTAGTCAAAGGAATTTCTTTATCTGGAAGTACTCTCTATCAGCAAAAATGAAGGTTACTTTGTGATTATTTTCTGGAACTGTTGATTGATTGATTGATCATGAGCTTAAATGAGCAGTCTGAGGTAGAATCTTTTAACCAATCTATGTGTAATATACATTTTTTACTTTTTTAAAAAAAGAATTTTGTTTAGGAATATCCTGACTTGTGATGAAATACACATGTAAAGACAGCTGTCAAATCCTTTGCAACCGAATGTTTGTTATTGGTAAAGGAAATGTTTGAGAAAGATTTTAAACTATTTCCTTCTTCCTAGTAGGCTGATTAGTTGGCAGCAGTAGAAATAGTGCCAAAGGCTTATCCTCTGTATTTAAAACAATATGAAGGAGTATGATGAAAAGACAAACAATGTTTAGAAGAGATTTACAGTAAACATTTCTTTATCAAATTTTTTGAAGCACTGGTAGAAGGAAAACAATATGCATGAATATATTATCTTTAGTCTTATGTTTAATCCAGTTACTAGAGCTACAGAAAATGTTTTTTTTTTTTTCTGCATCTACTATCACCTATCCTTCATCATACCTTTTAAAAGTTTACCATCTATTAAGATAATCTAACCAGAAAGGAATATAGCTGTGATGTAAAATATGTAGTAGCTAACTCTGCTTACAAAAGCCCCATCAATTTCAGTGTTAATGATCAGCAAACAAAGTTAAACTTAATTTAGGATGTATATGAAGGGATTTAGCTCTTAATTCTTTTCAAGGTAGAAGTCCTTAACCTAGAGTCAGTGAATTTATCTTTTGAAAAACATTTTGATATCTGCATTTCAATATAATTGTTTCTCTTATAATACTATATATAAAATATTATTCTGAAATGGAATTTATAGGCTTCAACAGATTGCAAAAGGATTTATGATATTAAAAAAGGTTAAGAACCCAAACTGGTTTAAAGGCTGAACTGCTTTGCTCTTACATTTTTTATCAGGACTTTCTCTTGATAAAGATGTACAATTAGGATATTTTTTAATAGGATAAAAACTTGACTTGTGATTTCAGTGACATAAGGGTTTCCTAAAAAGTAAGAAAACTTTCACAATGAAAGCTGTTGTCCCTCTGAACTTAAAATTTTTTTTTTCTTGATCATACTATCTTGCTATCTATTGTCTTATGTTTTACTTCTTTTCATGATTAAAATTCCCAGAACAAACTCTCTATAAACATTGTATTTATTTTTCTTCTTACTCTTATACTCTCTGCTCTCTTGGCTTCTGACCATAAACTGCTTTCTTCAGAGCTAGCAATGATCTGTTAAGAGCTAAATTTAATGGCCTTTTAAAAAATCCTCATTCTTCTTGTTGTCTTTGCATTCTTTCACAATGTCAGTCACCATCTTCTCCTGAATACTGTCTCTTCTCTAGGTTTTTTATTTTTTATTTATTTTTATTTTTTTGCTGAGGCAATTGGGGTTAAGTGACTTGTCCAGGGTCACACAGCTAGTAAGTGTTAAGTGTCTGAGACCAGATTTGAACTCAGGTACTCCTGAGTTCAGAGCTGGTGCACTCTGTACTGTGCCACTTAGCTGCCCCTTCTATAGGTTTTTATGATTTCACCTGATTCTTTTCATCATTTTTAACCTTCTTTGCTGAATCTTCATCCAGGTCATGCCTATTAACCTTGATTGTCCTCTAAGCCTTTGCCCTTGTCCCTTTATATTTTGTCCCTTAGAGGTCTCATGAGTTCTTATGAATTCAGTTATCATTTCTGTGCAAATGATTCTCAGATTTATTTATGTATTCTGAGCACTAAGCTTTAGACACAACTCACTAAACTATCTATTGGACACTTCAAAGTCAAATATGCCTTAGATATCTCAGGCTTAACAATGTCCAAAAAAGAACTCATTATCCTTTCCTTTGGAGGAAAGGTTTGCAAAGAGGTTATTCATAAGTTAATATTTCTAGGAAGTAGAGAGATAAAGAGGAGGGAATGTATTCCAAAATAGGAGATGACTTTTAGGCACAGAAAATTCATTACCTTTTCCCTGAAATTACATACAACTTTCCTATGATTTTCAAGGGCCCTATCCTTCTAGTCACACAAGCTTAATGTCTTGATATATTCCTTAGCTCACATATATCCAATTTTTTAACAAGTCTTCTCATATATACTTCTGAAAAATCCTTCACATACAGACCCTTCTTTATATTCCATTGAAGGATGTTTCTCTCTCATTCTGTATTACAATAATCTGCCTACTCTAAAACTCTCACTCAGCTATCAGTTATCTATGTAAAGTTCAGATCTAGCCATGTCACTCTTGTCTATGTTATCAAAAATAGTCTTCTGATGGCCTTTAATCCTTTCACAAATTGCCCCTAATCAAATTTTCCCATTTTCTTATACTTTATTCCCTTCCATATACTCTTATGAGTCAAGACATTGATCTTGTCACAACTTCTAACTGCCTTTTCACTGCTTATCTCCTCTTGTTACTTATACTCTACCTTCTCAATCTCTAGACTTCCTTGGTTTTCTTCAAGAGTAAATCATATCCCATCTTCTGCAAGAGGACTTTCCAAGATCTATATATACTAGTGCCTTCCTTCTGAAATTACCTCCAATTAAATATACACACATATGTATACACATATATCATATGTATGCACATATATATAATATATACATATATATGCACATATATATATATATGCACACACACATATATATATATACACACACATAATATTTATATCTCATGGGGACATATTAGATTTTATTCCCTTTAGCACGTGAGCTCTTTCAGGCAAGGATCATATTTTTGTTTTGTTTTAAATGTTTTTTTCACCCCATACTTGATAAATTCCTGACACATAGTGAGTATTTAATAATATGTTAACTTGACTTTGAAAGTTTAAGAAACTCGTTTATGGTTATGTAACTGAAATTGGAAAGAGACAAAATTGTTATTGAATTGGATATTAGATCTCCACTCATTCCTCTTCTCATGTATTTACAAAATAAATATAAGGTTATTTGGGAGAAGGGCACTAGCAATGGGATGGAATATGAAGAAATGTATTAACATGATAAAGAAAACTGAATCCTGATAGAATTTTCAACTGTTTAGGATATTGATTTGGTTTTAATTACTGTTCAATCCTGTTAAATTATGTAACCAATCAGAAGTCTTCTGTAGTAATTTAGGATAAATAACATTTTTCCCAAGGGAGGGAGGAGCAAAGAAAAGAGAAAATAAGCCAAGAAGGGAAATTAGGATTTCTGGGGAAATAATACCATATAGCTGGTGATTTTAAAAAATTCCCAATTCAAGGGCAAGAAAGAAGGGAGGTGACAAAATATTCTTATTTCTTAAAGAAGTCTGTTAGACCTAAGACTGCAAACTTGCAGGAATCATTTAGACAAAGTCAATATTGTCTCTTATCCAAGGATAACAAATAGTTTTGGAAAAAGTGGCAAAAAATATCTACTTTGTTGTGTCCTTCTATAGTTTTAAAAATTTTTTCTTTCTCCTTCAGTAGCTTCTACATAGCATTCAGTTCACTGAGTTCCTTTTCAATTCAGCATGGATGAGTCTGCATTTCTACTATTGCTGAGCTAGATCAAATAAATCACTCAGGACATTTTCTTACTTTTGGAAAATTACAACATAAATCCCAGTTTCTAGATTTCCACTCTCTTATTTCCCTGACCATACATACCTCAAAAGGTTGAAGATCACCCCCAAATAAGAAATATATACGTCATGCAAAAGAAACATTAAAATTACATATCCACAGGACAAACCTTAGCAGCCTTAGCTGAGACATAGAGACTCAAGGGCTTACTTCCCATTTGATCATATAAGATATACCCCAAAACAAGATCTAGCATATTAGTTTTGGATACTTTATCTGTTCTATCAGTGGTTAGTATCTTTATTAATTGGTTAACAGAGTGAGAGCAAAAATAGAATATCTGTAAGTGTTCCAAATCAAGGATTTCAGTTCTATTTCCCCATCTTACCAACTATCTATTTCAACACATATCTTATCTAAGCAATTAAAAAATAATTGTAACTAAATCTGTTGCTTCATTCATTTAAAAGATGAAACAGGAAGATTATTGTATCCCAACTATTTGATCAGAAAGAGTATTCAGTAACATATCCAATTTTCCTTCTTCCTCTATTTCTACAAGGAGAACTCTTTGAAGTTGCTTTGCTTTTTATTTGCTATAAGTTGTTTCTGTCATAACAATATCAATAGGCAGTACCACTTTTTCCTATTGGATGAGGATTTTTAAATAGAAATTTTGTAATATTAAGTCATGCATCCAGTCCTTTAATCTTCATAGGTTTGGCTTTTGAAAAGATTTTCTTCTTAAAAGTGTTTAATTGTATCAATATATTCTATATGTACACTTTTAAGATATGGTTTCAAATTATTAGGTTTTATGGCTTCTGAAGCTAAATAATTACATATTATACAAAGCAACATCAATAACAGTATTTGCAAGTCCCAAAGATAAGTATGGTGGATTGTATTTTCTATTTATTTTTCTTTCTGTATTTCTTCTACTTAAAGTTTCTTTTTTTTTGCTTTTACTAGTTTTATTTGTCCTAGTGAATTGTCTCTTCAAATCATTTATGTATTCATCTATCATGAAAAGATATATGCACTTTAAATTTAGAGGAAATAAAAATTTAAGCCACATAACTTTATATATAATGATTGAAATTTTCAAATACTTTTTATAACTAGTCTTGAGCATTTAATTTTTAAAAATAAGTTGTAGATTTTCTGGAAACCAGTTTATTATGTTATACTTAACAAAATTAATCATATTGAGAAATAGAATATACTATTTTAAACTTCCATATAAAGATTACTTAACTTAGAGTTATATACTTCATATTCAAATATAGCCATCATCCTGATGTCCCAATTTATCTGTCATAAACATATTCTAACTGTTAGTGACAGTGGCAGATAATGCCCAGAATTAGATTTAATATATACTAACTCATTTATGTATTCTCTGTTAGTTTCTGTACTACAGTCATTGTCAATTTACTCATTTTTAACTTTGAGTTTAACTTTGCAATTTTACTGGAAAAATATATTAAACAACATTTATATTAAAAAGAATCCCAAAGTTGTGATTTGTTTAAAATTGCCCTACAACTTTTTTTTTGTTTCTATGGATGATACTTTTATAAAATACTGTGCTTAAAGGTATATGTTCTCTGTCTCCAGTATTTAACCCATCTATAGTCAAATAAAAAATTCAGCCCTTTGAAACTTTAGAGACAAGGTTTTTCAGTGTTTCTTATTTTCTGCTGACTCAGATACCATCACCAGCAATACCTGAGTCTGCAAACTTCTCATCCTTTCTTTCTCTATCCCTTTTTCCCAATCAACATTCAGGTGTCTACTCCTTTGGAAGGGATTGACTAAAAATTCATTTCAGTTTAGAGAAATTGCCCAACTTTTTATTCATATGACAAACAAATGTTATTTGTCTTAATGTTACTTTAACCCTTATAGTACTTGTTTAATTACAGATAGAACTGACATTTAACAAATGTGATAAAGTACCTCCTTTTCACCCCTCATTTTTGTTATGCATATGACATGCTTAAAGTGGTTCCAAACAGTTAAGGGGATGCATCAAGAGATAAGGTCTTGTAATATATGGTAATATAAGGATAAAGCTGTGAAACTGAGAAAAGTTATGTGGAATGTGAATTGCTCTCACTTATGAAAGAAATTTTGAAATTCTTATTTTGCCTAGTCAGCTTTGTTGATCATTTAAAAATTGTCAACATTGTTTTAATAGTTTCCTTCTTTAGGTCTTAGGCCTAAGAAGTAAAGCCAGGAATATATTAAGGAAATATTCAATAGATTGACAGTTACTGAGTTTAATTTATATCTGTGCATGAAGATGATAGAGTACTTGAGGTTATTGGTTTATGTGGTGATTACTCAAAGGCCAATTGAAAGTCATCCTATTTACTTATTTGTGGTATAAGGCTCCAGTATTACAAAATTCTTGCCTTATGAACTTGTTAAGTGCTTCCATTTCATTAGCAATTGCCTTTATAGAAAGTCATTTCTCACCCTTCCCCCTACACTGATCAAACCCTTTTTAGTGTCCAAGAATATCTTCATACAATGACTGTATTTAATATTCTGGCCTACTAAGAAAATATAAGCATTTATTTATTTGGCACCTACTATATGCCAGGAACTGTGCTAAGTGATTTACAAATATTATTTCATTTGATCCTCACAACAACCCAGAATAAGTTATGCCTTTTATAATTGAGGAAACTAAAACAAATAGGTTAAATGGCTTATAAGGGATCACACAGTTAGTAAATATGTAAAGTTAAATATGTATGCAAGTTTTTATTTTAATTCTAAGCCTTGCCACTCTAGCTGCTGTGCCAGCTAGCTGTTTCTTATCTCTGTAGTTGTCTAACTCTCTATCATGAGGAAATATTTCATTATCTTTTTTTTTTTTAAAGACTGTTTCTCTCTATCTTGCAAAAACTAGAAGCAGAACAGATATTCATAGGTCCAAACCTCTGATTGGAGAAAAGCTTTTACCTATTCCATTTCTCATATAGATCAGATTGTCCTGCTCTTTAGGTAGCCTGAATGCCCCCTAGTCTCACAGACTTACTATGTTGATGTCAGACTTAGTGTGGGCACCTGATCATTTTTAGCTTTAAAAAGGTGAAGTAATAGTAATAATTCACTAATGTCCAACTAATAATAATAATAATAATAATAATAATAATAATCCACTAATATCTAGCCTACCCAATAGCAGGAAGTATTGGTATGCACCAGCAAGTCTGACCCTTATCTCTTGAAATTTCTCTGATATTTCAATTGCTCAAAGTTTTAAATTTTCCTTGTTTTGTTTCTTGCCAGTTCAATTTCCTCATATTTTCTGAATTTTTCATATTTGTTAACCTTACTGAATAATAATATTCTAGTATATTTACATACCATAAGTTTTTTCCCTATTCCTCAATCAATGTCTATCTAGTTTCCATTTATTTGCTATGACAAAGAATGCTGATATGAATATCTATGCATATGCTGGACCTTTTTTTTTTTTTTTTTTCTGTTTATAACTTTTTGGGATATGTGTCTAGTGATGAGACTTTTGGGCCAAAGGATATCTACACTTTAGTCATATATCTTGAATAATTCTGCATTGAAATCCAGAAGGTTTAGATTACTGAACAGCTCTACTGAGTCCATTAATGTTCCTATTTTCCCATAACTTCTTCAGCACTAAATGTACCCATATTTTGTGATATTGCTAATCTACATGTAGTGGGGTAAACCCTGAGTATTACTTTAATTTGCATTTATCTTACTCAATGATTTGGAGCCTCATTTCATATAATCATTTATAATTTGGAAATCTTAAACTAAAAAATTTTCATTTCTTGTAATTTCTTCTTTATTTTCTCAAATTAAATTGTTTTTATTAATTATTGAATGATTAACAAGTATGCTTTTATTTTTAATTAATAAATCACTTTTGTAGTAGAAAAGACAGAGTTGCAAGAATTTTGTACTCTGTTCCCCAACTAAGAAAGATAGCCAATAGGCCAATGCTTTCATTATTTCTTGCAACACTTACTGTTCACCTGATGGCAACTACCTGAAAGGTAAGGAAAGCATTTAAGAGGAATGAATCTAATCTTACAACCCTGAATCAATTAAATAGCAGTAAATCACAGTAGTCTAGCAGTTGCAGTACAGAAAATATGCCTGCTTTGGGAAATACTGTCAATTTCAGGATTTAAAATAAATAAATATGGTGACAAATGCAAAGGGACAGTCTGTCTCTCCATATCTCTGAAGATTGTAAAGTTACAAATCATTTGAAGAGTTATACACACACACACAGATATATACACACGCACATTAATGATATGCATATTTAAAAATCTGTACCAAAGGGAAATGCATTATTAAATAAAGAGTACTCGAGGTTTTGGTTATCCAGAGTCAATTTAATTTAGAATTCATTTGAATTATAAGATTAAGTTGCCAGTACTCTTTTTTTCTGTACATTTATAAAATCTACACAGATCTCTATTTTTATTATGTTTAAGATGGGTGATATAGATTCAAAATGCAAATTTGTCTTAGTTTCCTCAACATCAGCACATTTGAATTTTATATGAAATTTATATTATTTCTTTAAGAATTTGCTAAGGAAATTTTCTTTGTTCTAGAACATTCACATTTAAGAATTAAATTCTGAATTTTATTATGTACCAGTTGTTTGCATATTCATTTACTCTGATATCTCAACTGGATCTGTGATCTCATCAAAACAGTATTCCCTCCAGTGATGGAGATCACACCCCATCCTGGCTCATAAATCCTGTGACATTTTTGCTCATGTTCTTCTCTGTTTGCCACAGTCTATATAGTAGGCCAAGGACCTTTTAAGAACATAACATTGGAGCACATATCTATTTATTATCAGTCATTCTTCTACATGACTAAGCCACCATATTCTTTTTCAATCATGTTTTTCTTTGATGTTATCCTTTTTACTGTTTTTGTTGTTTGTTGGTGTTGTTAATTCCTAGGTTGTCAAGTATTACAACCTGTTCATATCTAGCACAACCATCTTCGTTTTTATTAAAGGTTTTTATTTTCAAAACATATGCATGTATAATTTTCAACATTCACCCTTGTGAAACCTTGTGTTCCAAATATTTCCCTCCCTTTCTCTCATCCCTCCCCAGACGGCAAATAATCCAATGTATGTTAAACATGTGTAATTCTTCTATACATATTTCCACAATTATCTTGCTGCACAAGAAAAATCAGATCAAGAAGGAAAAAAATGAGAAAGAAGACAAAAAGCAAGCAAACAAAAACAAAAAGAGAGAAAAAACTGTTGTGGCCCATACTTAGTTCCCACAGACCTTTTTCTGGGTGTAGAAAGCTTTCCTCATCAAAAAATCATTGGAACTGGCCTGAATCATCTCATTGTTGGAAACAGCCACGTCCACCAGAATTGATCTTTGAATAATCTTATTGTTAGCATACCTTTATGGACCATTGTGTTATTCTCACAATAACATTTTTTTGCCTCATTTCACTGTTTGGGAAATGGAATTTAAAAGGGTAGAGGTTGGTTTAGTGGAACACATTAAATATACAATATTCAGAAACAAAAGAATCTAAGTGGATGATTGTTCAATAAATCCAAAGATTTCAGCTATTGGAGTGTGAATTCACCATCTTTGTGTCACACTGAACTCACGTGTAAACTAAGTTGGTTGTACATGATGATAGTTATGTAAGAATCAGGATTCAAATCCAGAAACAGTTGAAGGAGCTAGAGATAGTTATTCTGCAAGAGAGAAAGATGAGGAAGGACATAATAGCCATTTTCAAATGTTTGTTAAGTATTTCTTATGGAAAAGAGGCCCAACTTAGTCCATATAGTTTCCTAACAGAATTATTGAAATGCATAAAAGTTATAGGGAAGTGGAATTCAGTCAGTGTAAGAAAGACTATAGTTGGTAGTGAGTTCCCTGTCATTTGAAGTGTCTGGGGAGAGAAGCTGAATGATCAGAAATGGATGAGGTAGAGAAGGTAGAATTGAACTGACCTTTAAAGTTTATCCCCACTTTTGTAATTCTAGGATTCTAGCATATTTTCTTTTAGATGTGACCATTGAGGCCTATAACTTTTTATTTTCACATTGCTTTTATTTGCATATTTGAATCTTACTTCCTGATGATAAAAATACTTTATAGCTATTTCATAAGGGCCCTAGTCACCATTTTCATTTTGTTTACCAATCTAAATGGATCTGCTTCTATGTCCTTGGCACCTGACAAAGACAAACATACTCTGTTACTCATCCAAGTAGCCTTAAGCTAAACCAAACAGTATTTTTAATTAAATTGGTCTCCTTACCTCAGTGAACAGGTTATACAGGGATTTTGGCCACTGACTCAAATCACCAATAGCAGGATATACTGGGGCTCCCCACTGGTGCCCTTTTGTGCTATGAATTGCATGGTTGTCTCTGAGGGCTTCACTGAGAGAACATTGTTCATTTCCCAAGAAAGAAATCTGCATAATGAAGAGAAAATAGATTTTTTTTTTTGGTCATTGTTGTGCTTGTTGTTTCAGAAAGTCCTTAAATAAAAGATGATGTGGGCTCATTCATACAAGCTGGTTATTAAAAAAGAGTTCTAAGAAGTGATCATCATGTTCCTCAAAGGAACAAAAGCATTTCCTTTTAACGACAGAGAAAATGCGCAATAAATAAATTATACCATTCCATGAGGTGTGAACCCAGTGTGTAATTATTAGCATTATCATTTTAATGGCAATTCTGTTAGTTATTTTACTAAAGATTTGTCTTTCTAGTGAAAATAACAAACAAAATGTCTTATTAAGGGTTATTAAATAAATGTATCTATTGCACCTGGATGCTTTTATTCATTAAGTAAGGCAAAATGTTTCTATTTTGTATCAGGAGAGAAAATATAGAACCAACAGATACCATTCTTAATATTTAAAGGAATTGTGTTATTTCTTGGTTCCTTCAGAAAATCTCATTGTGTAATATTTATTAATTGTGGCTGGTTCTGTGATTCTGAATGAGAAATTTCTTAAATTTTCTTTAATTATTGCTTCTACTTACATAGAAATATTCTTTAATGAATTTTACAGGAACCTAAATTGAAAGAGAAATAATAATTGTCATCTTTGTCATGCTTATTAATCTGTAGAGGGTATTACATATAATACTTGCTGATGATCTTAGAGCAATATTGCTTATCATTTTAAGGAAAACTCTATTCCTTTATTCTCAAGTGTTCTTAATAAGAATGGGAATTGTATTTTGTCAAAATCATATGAATTTTGTTGGTTTTGTTATTAATATAGTCACTTATGTTGATGGTTTCTTAATATGGAATCAACCCTGGATTCCTGGTATAAATACCACTTAGTCATGGTATATAGTCTTCTGACAAATATTGTTGTAATTGTCTTGCTAGAATTTTGTTCAAATTTTTATGTTGATATCCTTTAGGGAAATTGGTCTATAATTTTCTTTCTTGCATTAATTTTTCGTGGTTCATGCATTAGCACAATATTTTTTATCATAAAAGGACTTTGGAAGAACTCCTTCTTTGCTTGAGTTTTCTAAATAGTTTATAAAGTTTTGGAATTAATTTTTTTTTTAATGTTTGGAGGAGGTGGAACCAAAATGGCAGAATAAAGGCAGGAACACTCCATACTCTCTTCACTGTTCCAAATTCCTTTAAATAATGACTAAAGAAATTTTAGAGCATGAGAATATGTAAAAAAAAAAAAAAAAAAAGCCCAAAAAACCAAACCAAAACAAAACAAAAAACAAAAACAGAGTTTTTCAGCCAAAGACTTAGAAGGTCAGTAAGAACAATCTGTGATACCCAGGACCACTGTGCAGTCCTGGGAGACACTGTGCCAATGCAGTCCCAGGTCTGGCCCCCATCCTGGACCCAGTGCCAGCAAAGCAGGAACTGGCCTCGGGACCTCTGAATTAATACTAGTAGCTTCTAGACCTCTTAGACTAGAGACACCAGAGACAGCTTGGAATGTTGGCAGAAAGTGTTGTCAGTAGGGTGAGAGAGCCTTGGGAACCCAGCACCAGGGATGACCATGGACAGTGGCAGCTTCCATGAAGCTCTTTAGTAGTAAAGAGATTGATCTCTTTACTAGCACTAAAGCAGGACTCTGTTGCATTAGCATACTAGATCTTACAGCTAACAGTTAAAAGCAGTGCTTATGGTCAGGTCCACATAAGGATCTCTAAAAATAACTGCACAGAACCCCTGAAGCTTATGCACCCTGCATTCTGGAAAGAGTCCTACTTTAACAAAAAGTTAAAAATCAAGTAATAGGCTGGGAAAACGAGCAGACAACTAAAAAAGATTTTGACCAAAGTTATTATAGTAACAAGGTCATGGAAGAGTTCAGAAGAAATTTTGAAAATCAATTAAGAGAGACAAAGGAAAAATTAAAAAAAAAGAATTGATAGTGGTACAAAAGGAAATATAAAAAGCTAATGAGGAAAAAAAAATGCCTTAAAAGTCAAAATTGGTCAAATGAGAAAAGAGATAAAATTCCTTAAAAATTAGAATCGAGAAAATGGAGGCTAATGACTTTATAAGAAATCAAGGTGCAATAAAACATAACCATGGATAGAGTACCAGCCCTGAAGTCAGGAGTATCTGAGTTCAAATTTGCCCTCAGACACTTAACACTTCCTAGCTGTGTGACCCTGGGCAAATCACTTAACCCCAATTGCCTCAGAAAACAACAACAACAACAACAACAAAACCCCAAACAAAACTAAACTAAAAAAACAAAAAAAACAAAAAGAAAAAAATATCAGAAAAAATGTGAAATTTCTCCTTCGAAAAATAGATAACTGGAAAGTAGATCCAGGAGAAATAATTTAAAAATTATTCATCTACCTGAAAACTATGATCAAAAATAATTTTTTCCAGAGGGCTTCCAGCATGATATTCAAGAGAATAGTGGAGCTAGAATTTCAACCAAGAATTATCTACTCAAGAAAACTGGGTATAATCCTTCAGGAAAAAAAGAGAAGTTCAATGAAATAGAGGGTTTTCAAGCATTCATGATAAAAAATCAAGAACTGAATAGAAAATTTGATTTTCAAATATAAGACTCTAGAAAAGGGGGTTTATCAAATATTAATTACTATCAAACTTTTTCTTTTTTTTTATTTTTCATTATAACACAAGATTTAGCAGCTGCTACATTAAAGGACCAGAGGGCTTCCAGCATGATATTCAAGAGAATAGTGGAGCTAGGATTTCAATCAAGAATTATCTACTCAACAAAACTGGGTATAATCCTTCAGGGAAAAAAGAGAAGTTCAATGAAATAGAGGGTTTTCAAGCATTCATGATAAAAAAATCAAGAACTGAATAGAAAATTTGATTTTCAAATATAAGACTCTAGAAAAGCTTAAGGAAGTAAAGGAAAGAGATATCATAAAGGGGTTTATATGTTTACATTCCTACATGGGAGTATTATAGATGACACAGGTTTGAGTTGAATATGAAGGCATAATCTCTAAAAAAATAACATTAAGGGGTGAGAGAGGAATGTACTAGGAGGAAGGGAAAGGGAGGAGTGGAAAGGCATAAATTATCTGCCATAAAAGAGGCAAGAAAAATCTTTTGCAGGAAAATAGAAGGGGAAGGAGATATAAAAAGAGGATAGAGTGATAGAAGAGAGGGCATATCTGAGGTGGCAGTGGTGATTACCAAAACACTTGAGTGGGGAGAGGGGAAAAGGAGAGAGAACAGAGTAAATGGGAGGCAATACAATTAGCAATAAGAATTGTAATAAGAATTTTATAGCAAGTTTCTGATAAAGCCTCATTTCTCAAACAGATAGGGAACTGCGTCAAATTTATATAAAATAAGAATCATGCCCCAATTGATAAATGATCAAAAGATATGAACTATGCTTAAAGTGCTAGGAAATAATGCATATGTTTTGACCTAACCATACCACTATGAGGCACAAATCCCAAAAGAGATTTTTTTTTTTAAAGGAAAAGGACTCATATATATATATATATATATATATATATATATATATACACACACACACATATACATATATATATATATATATAATATATATTTATAGCAGTTGTCTTCTCAAAGCAAAAAAGTGAGAAACTGGGGGATGCCCATCAATTGGGGAATAGATGAATAAGTTGTGGTATGTTATTATTATGGAATATTATTGTTCTATGGGAAAATATTCTATGGGAAATCATGAGTGAGATGCTCTCAGAAAAACAAACAAACAAACAAACAAAAAAAAACTGGAAAGTTCTCCATAAATTTGAGTTCAAAGTGAAATGTGATATTTACATAGTAACAGCATGTTCTGGGATTGTTCAACTGTGAATAACATTGCTATTTTCAATAATAAAATGAGCCAACACTACTCTGAAGGATTTATGATGAAAGATGATATCCACAGCCAGTGGAAAAACTGGTTGTTTCTGAATACAGATTAAAACATTCTCTTTCTCTTCATTCCCTCTCTTCCCCTCCCTCTCTTTTTCTCATTTTTACCTTATTTTTCTTAAGAGTTTGAAGATTTTTCTTTGTGTCTGTGTGGGGGAGATCTTGTTTTTTTTTTTTTTTGTTTTTTTTTTAATGACTTTGAAACATAAATCCATCAACATGGGAGGTATTACACATAATTATATAAATTACATAATAACATAACATGCTAAAAGTATGTAACAAATAACATGATCAAATAATCATAAATTGAGAATTTATACATGTCCATAAGTCCATTAGTCTCATCTTGTGTTAGGAAATCCAAGGATTTCTGCTGGTTTTAAAGTTCTTTAACAGTCTTCTTATCAGCCATGCTCTTTTAGTGTCAGATGTTTCTTAGACTTTTCTCCTTTGTTTTGAGGTCTTTCTCTTTTTCTGTCTCTCTCTGATGGACAAGGCAAATACAACTCGTTGGCACCCATCGGATTCCTTCTCCATCTGAAGAAATACAAGCAAACCCTCTCCCCCAAGCAGTTAACCTATCTAATTTCCTCCTATTTACCACTTTCTAAAACTCTTCTCATCATCTGGCAATTACATTAGAGCTGTTTGCACTGGACACTGCCCTGTTGGTTTAAATGGCCTGTATTCTCCCCAAGTGTAATCCATTTCTGCTATCTGATTGCTTTTTATAGCTGATTATCAGGTAATCCCTTTCTTTCATCTGATTGCTTTTCTGCTGGTTGATCAAATCAGATTCCTGACCTTCTAAAGGCTCTTTGGAGGTAACCTCAGCTGCCATCATGCCCCAAGTGTTTTTTGCCTGGGGCCCTGAAGCTGGGCCCCTCATCCCATCAGTTCAGAGTATTCCTTGATCTGCCCTGAGACCCAAGGAAAAAGTGCTTTCCTTTTCCAGATCACAAGTTCTCAAATCTGAACATGGTTTGTCATCCCAAGTCTTCTCCATGATAAAGATCCCCTGATCTTCATCTCCCAGGAAAGGCCCACATTGGGCACCAAATTGTAAAGGTCCTGTCGTCTCTAAGTTAAAATCCTTCTCTGGGAGGAGATGTCTTTTCTGTAAAATCTTTTCCTCTGTGCCGTCTAAACTCAATCCCAAACTAGACTCTCTCCAGACCCAATGCTGCCCTCTTTTATCCTCGAAGAGATTGTAGTGATAACTCAACGGGCCTGTGAGAACTCCTACAGCTAATGAACTTGATCCTTTTAAAGGGGCATGTGAAAACTCAGGGGCTTGTGGGAAAAAATTCAACCAATGAACTTGCTCCTCTTAAAGGTGCAAATTCCTTTAAACATGTAAACTCTTCCTCAGAATTCCAAAGGTGTAAACTCCCTTCCAAGGCCCAAACCAAAGGTGTGAATTCTGAGCTAGAGAATTGTTTAGACAACCTGAGTTCTCACCTAGTAATCCTAAGAACACATGACTTAGCTAATTTTTTTTTCATGAAATCAGTTCCAAGATTTATTTATTAGCTCAGTAGTTTTTTTTTTTTTTTTTTTTTTCTTTCAATACTATTACTACTCTATTGCTTTTGATTTTTAGGATTTCCAATTTGGTGCTGTTAGCAATTTTAAAATTTGTTCTTTTTCTACTTGTGTCCTTTTTATTTGTAGTTGTATGAAATTGGTTCTTTTTCCATTTTAAAAATGATGTATTTACTTATTTTTAAAAAGTATTCTGCTCATTGTACTTTGTACTAGTTTCTATATTTTTCTAGATTTTTCTGAAATCTGCTTGTTTCTCATTTTTTATTGTGCAATAGCATTTCATTACATTTGTATACTGCTTATTCAGCATTCTCTAAGTGATGGAAATCTCATCAGTTTTCAATATTTTGCCACCACAAAAAGATCTGCTATAAATATTTTTCCACATATAGGTCCTTTTCCCTTTTGCATGATTTCTTTAGGATATAGACTTAGTAATAGTATTACTGGATCAAAGAGAATGCACAGATTGGTTGTCCTTTGGGTATAGTTCTAAGTTTTTTCCAGAATGTTTGCAAGTTCACCAAAAGTTCATTTGTTCCTCAATTTTCCCATATCTTTTTTTTAAAACAATATCATTTTCCATTTTTTTTTCATATTGACCTATTTGATACATCTGAGATGGTGTCTCAGAGTAGTTTTAATTTATGTTTCAGTTATTTAGGATGCTTCTTCATATGCCTATGGATAGCTTTAATTTTCTCATCTGAAGACAGTTCCTATCCTTTCATCATTTATCAATTGAGAAATTGCTTATATTCTTATAAATTTGTCTTGGTTCTCTATATATTTGAGAAGTGATGCCTTTATCAGAGACAAATGTCTTTATTTGCTATAAATTTTATTTTCTAGGTTGTTGTTTTTCTTCTAATCTTATTTGCATTGTTTTTTGAACAAAAGCCTTTTAATATAATGTAATCAAATTTATCTATTTTGCATTTGATCATGTTTGCTATCTTTTGTTTGGTTATGATTTTTTCCCCTTCCCATAAATCTGAAATATTATTCCTTGCTCTTTTACTTGCTTTTGATGTCTAATACATTATTTATCTCCTTAGTTTCTTTCTTGTTTATTTTTTTGTTGGATTTATCATGCTTTGGATATAGGAACTATACCTAAAAGGTTATAAACCTGTGCATATACTTTGACCCAGAAGTGCCATAATTGGATCTAAATACCAAGGTAATACTAAAGAATGAAAAAGGACCCAAATATGCAAAATATGTTTGTAGTAACTCTTTTGGTAGCAAAGAAATAGAAAATGAATAAATGTTCATCAATTCAAAAATGGCTGAATAAATTGTGACACATGAAGATAATGAAATGTTATTGTTCTATAAAAAGATGAACAAACTGATTTTTAAAAAGCCTGGAACAATTTAGTTGAACTGATGCTGAGCAAAATAAGCAGAACCAGAAATACATTATGCACATAAACAGCAAAAATGTGTCATCATCATTTATGAAAGATTTGGTTCTTCTCAGTACTTCAGTGATCCAAAGCAATCCCAATAGACTATGGACAGAAAATGCTGTCTGCATCAAGAAAAAGAACTAAGGAGACTGAATGCAAATCAATATATTCTATGTTCACTTTTTTTTTCTTTTTTTGGTTTTTATATTTTGCTCTGATTTTTCTCTTAACATGATTTATAAAGCAGTGTATGTACTAAACGTAAGTAAGTTTTAAAAAAATATTCTAAATTTGCAAAAAAAAAATCATTGGGGAGTTAGTTCAAGGGTAGTATAGAAGGCTGTGTAGATTAATGGAAAAGAGATAAACTGTATGAGTACAGGAATGGGATAAAAAGGGAGGGAAAAGGTAAAGAGAAAGGATAAGGGAGGGATCTTTGGAGATGAGATAGGTTAAGTAATAGCAAACAAGGCAGAGAATAGAAGTAAAGTAGAGGAGTAAACAGGGATAGGAAATAAGGGATACAAAGTGAAATTATTAGAAAAAATGGAATAGATCATTGATCTCTGACAAAGTAGAGGATAAAATAAATTTGATCAAAAGAGAAAAATAAGGAAACTACTATTTATCAGTTTTGCTATAGATTATTTAAAATAACTGAATAGTATAAGGTTGGAATATGTTATAATGTCAGAAATGATAATTTGGTTAATTGAAATAAATATGGAAAGATTTGGACTTATAAAGCAAAACAGGATAAACAAGTATAGTACTCCCTTATATAGATATATATGAATGTACATGTGTACATATATTTATGATTATAGCTATCTACATATATGTGTGTATATTTGTGTATTTAATTATACATACCCTTATGGTTTATATATACATACATATGTATATATATACAAATACATAAATACATATGTATATCTGCATTTAATTTTATTCTTCTTGGGGAAGTAGGGTGAAGGACAGGGTAAAAAAAGAATAACGTAAAAAGTACACAGCAGAGAAAACAAGAAAATTTACAAAGAAGCAGCAATGAAAAGATGAACAGTTCTGAATACAATGTGTAGTTATAGAAGTTCTCCTTAAATAAAAATTTGTCTCATTTTTTGTATCCTCTGTTTTGTTGTACATACTGCCATGTGTTTTTGTTATTTCTGGTTCTTTTTTTCTTTTTCTATTTAGTATTTAAGTTTTTAGTTAATTAAAAATTTTAAAAAGAATTTATGCATTCTGAGATGAAGGTGAGGGAGCATACATTCTTTCCATGGGAATGTGAGTTGGGTTATGGAGAGATGGGAGATGGAATGTCATGTGAGGAACAGCACAAAGGCTACATTATTACAATCTGCACAATGTATAGTGTATAAGAAACCTGGAAAAGTGGGATAGAATTCAGTTGTGTTACTAGGTGATAATAAAATACATATATACACATATACTCACATACACACACACCTCTCAACTAAAAAAAAAAAAAAAAAAAAAAACCAACATTTGATATAGGCAAGTTTCCTTAAAATTTGACAGATTTCAACCTAATAAACATTTATTAAATAGCTACTATGTTCCAGACACTGTGCTAAAATAATTAATAAAATTGCAAAAATAAAACAAATTAAAAAATAAAAATATTAATAAAAAGTAATGCCATCTTTGACCTTAAGAAGCTTAGAATTTAAAATGAGAGACAACACACAGAAAGAGGCAGAATAGGGAAGGGGGAAATTGAATTTTCTGCATATTTAGGGCATATCATCTGATAGCCTTGGAATGCCCTCCCTAAGGAAAGAGAAATCACAATATTGTTCATAGGCAATATGATTTGGACTGCATCTTGTAAATTTAATGATTAAAAAAGCTCTTTAAGATAGAACTTTAGTGTTGTGTAATAGTTTAATTCACAGGTGCCATATATGTCTGTTTCTTTCCTTGTTGCCTCTATTAGTGAGAGTACCTGTTAAAAGAGGAAAGGCAGTTAACAAAGCAAAGGATACTTTTTCACTTTGACTGAAGCCATTTGTGATGTCAGACATATTATTTGACAGTGTGCTTATCTGTGTGAAAGAATACTTGAGCCTGTTGGATGGCAGGTTGCTACTTAGCACTCTGAGCCACATGTATCTTTATTTTTGGAGCCTTTGATCATCTTGTTACAGCCAACTGGCTTATGAACATATTGCTAATACTTGCAACTCTTGAGAAGTGTTTTTTATCTTTATGGAAATTAAAGACAGGAGATTTTGTTTATTGTTCTCTAATCTTGGAGACTAGAGACAATATGTCACTATAAAGTATAATTATCATCTCAAAACATTCTTATTTTCTAAGAGATCTTAAAAAATGCCACCCATAAAGTGAGGCTGCTTGTTGGATGCAGGCCCAAAGATTAACAGACAAATGTGTGGTAGGATAGGAATGAATATCAGGTAAGATATATGTACAGGGAATAGATTACTATGTTTAGGATTAGAAGACTTGAATTAAGTTTTGGTCATCCATTTGCTATTTACTAATTATGTAAAAAGAACATAATCTTAGAGAAGTTTTTGACAAACAAAAATTTTTCTAACTTTAGATTCCTCTGAAAAATGGCAACAATAATAATAGTTGTACTATCTATCTTACAATAATGCTCTAAGAGTAAAATGGAGAAATGTGTAAAATTGTTACTTTAAAATGCTATAGCAAAGGCAATCTGTTATTATGATTTCTCACCTTTCCATCCCAGCAAAAAAGAGTTTACTATAAGGAGTTTTAACCCAACTATTAATTAACTAATTAATGGTCAGAAGATCTTAATAGCTAAGAACTAATATTTACATAGTGAATTAAGTTTTATAGAGTTCTTTATATACCCTTTTTGTTAGTAAGCCACCAAACTATTATTTTTACATGCTCATCAGTTTGTTGATGACAACAATCATTTGCATCACTTCCAATTCCAATCCCACCTATATTTTAAGGTACTTATTGCTGAGTCCTCACAAGCAAACCAATAGGTAATCACATTTAACTGTACCATAATGTCTCATATTTATATAAAATCTTATGTTTGCAAAGCAATTTATATACAATTCTGTTATGAAATAGGTACTGCTATTATTCACAATTTGCACATGAGGATGCAGGATAAAAGAGTGGGCAAGTCATTGAACAACTTTGGGCTTACCTTTCCCATCTGTTGAATTAGAGGACCAGAATTTCCTTCCAACTCTAGAGCTATCATATGAAAGTCACACATAGTTACTCAGCTAATAGATGTCAGAAACATAGTCCGAGTCTTCTATACTGTATCTCCTTTTCTAACCACCTGAAGGAAAGCTGAAAAACATGAAATTACTATAAACAACTGCAGCTATTTATATAGGCAGTTACTACAGGGACAGTTGCATATTTAGACCATATAAACTGGTAACCTTAGAATGCCCTCATTAGAGAAAAAGAAATCATAGCATTGTTCATATGCAATATGTTCCAACTGTTTCTTGTAAATTTAATGATTAAAAAAAAAAAAACTCTTTGAGACAAAACTTAGTGTTGTGTAACTGGTGCCATATGTGCCTCTGTTTTTTTCCTTATTGCCTCCATTGGTGAGCTTATCTGCCAAAATATTAAAGGCAACTAACAAGGCAAAGGATATGTTCATTCTGACACTTGCTTAATTTGACACATATGGAACCTTCACCAAATGTTTTAGATAAACTTATCTATTGTGTTTTAGATAATGTGCTCTTCCACTATTTTACCAAACAAGGGCTATACTATATTGGAAAAGCTCTTTTGTTTATATACTGATACCAACAATTTGCTCCTGCTCTATTTCTTTGTCTTCTCTCCTTGGCAAAAATTAAATTATTCCTTTATAAAAGCTAATAGGTTCCACAAAATGATAGAAAGGAGATTTTGAGAACTCAGAGACTTGTATACTTGGCATATTGTAGAAAGTTGACAACTTCTGAATGACTTTTAAAACTAATATTTTTTGATTCCTTAAGTTCTTCGCAGTTAAATTCCCATTGCAATTTTAATTTAGCTTTTTGTTAAATTTAAGTTCTAAACGATCTCCCTCCCAGGCCCCCACTGTAGATAAAGATGTTGAAATAGATACATGCATATAGATATAGATATAACATATGTTGATATGGGTATATATATATATATATATATATATATATATATATATATATATATATATATATATGGATACATATGTGTGTATATAAATGTATATGGAGATGAGTGTATATATGTATATATACATATACATACATATAATATATAAGTATATATATATATATTTATATAAACTATATTATGTATATTTAAATTTATCAGTTCTTTCCCTGGAGGTAGATAGCTTTTTCCTTCATAAGTCCTTTGTAGTTGCTTTGAGAATTTATAATACTCAGAACAAACTTAGTTGTTCAATTACTCTAGTATTGCTATATAGAACGTTCTCTTGGTTCTGCTCATTGCATTTGTCACCTATTGGATTTCAATGTGAACACAAACAAAAAATAATTGCATCTGTGCAACCATATTTTATTACTTTGAGGATTAATATGTCAATATATTAATTTACCAACTGGTGACAAATTAAAGAGATAGATAGGATTTTGAGTCCTCTATAATGGAAGGTTATAGGAGGAGTTTTTCCCTTTGCCCTCCTCCTCTGCAGTCAGAGGGAAAGAAGAAATGAGGATGCTAATGAGGTATGAATACCTAAGCTGAAGCAATCCCATGATGTGAGTTTCTTAGAGATGAGCTTATCTTGGGGAGGGGGCATGATAATGACAGTGATAATGATGATGATGAAGACAGTGATGATGGTGGTAATGATTAGAATCTAGTGGTGATGGTGAAGTTGAAATCAAGTTGGGAAAATGGTAGGAAATTGCAGTCTATAACTCATCTGTACCTTTTTTTAAATTAATTTTTATAATTATAACATTTTCTTTGACAGTACATATGCATAGGTAATTTTTTTTTTTTTTACAACATTATCCCTTGTATTCCCTTCTGTTCTGAATTTTTCCCCTCCTTCCCTTCACCCCCTCCCCTAGATGGCAGGCATTCCCATACATATTAAATATCTTATAGTATATCCTAGGTACAATATATATGTGCAGAACTGAATTTTGTTGTTGTTGTTGTTGCAAAGGAAGGATTGTATTCACAAGGTAAAAATAATCTGGGAAGAGAAACAAAACAAAACAAAACAAAAACAAAAACAAAAACAACAACAACAAAAAAACCCCAATGCTCTCAGTTTACACTCATTTCCCAGTGTTCTTTTTCTGGGTGTAGCTGATTCTGTCCATCATTGATCAATAGGAATTGGATTAGCTCTTCTCTATGTTGAAGATATCCACTTCCATCAGAATTGGTCCTCATACAGTATCATTGTTGAAGTGTATAATGATCTTCTGGTTCTGCTCGTTTCACTTAGCATCAGTTGATATAAGTCTCTCCAAGCCTCTCTGTATTCCTCCAGTAACTCATCCGTACCTTATCATGATGTTTGCCTTGTCTATCCATATCCTCCTACAAATTCTCCATAGACTATTATTCATTAAACTATAGGTCTTTGTATCTGTTGACATTTAATGTAAACAAATGAATCATATAGATTATACATTATTTATTATTCACTCTTAACATATGAAAAGTTTCTGTAATATAATTCCCTGATAATGTCCTTTATGTTTCTTTTATTATTCATTTTTTGTTTGGTAATTCTTTAAAATCTACTACATCTCCCATGCACTTTTGTTTTAATCTTTGGAAAACCCTCAACTTTAGGTTCCAAGATCATAGATCTAAAATACAAATGTACCTTAAACGATACACAGATTTTTCACCCTCTCTCCTCAAATCTGACTTATTTTATAGTTAAGAAAACTGAGGACACAGAAATCCAAATATTATGTGGCATTTCTTAGTGTAAGATCATCTTCTTGGAAAACAATATTTTAAAAGATAGGTCTTTCTTTTAAGGAAAAACTTGTAATTGTATTGTAGAATTATCTTTCTTTTTCAAAAAAACTTAAAAGTTTCTTTTTAATATGCTGGATTTGCTAATACTTTTGTAGACATTTGTAGTTTATTCAGAAACTATTTGGTTATTAACATGTCATCTGTTTACAAACATTACATACTTTATAGAATAAAACTCTGCACTTATAGCAATGAAAAAACAAAACAAAACCTCAGGCACCTTTCCTTTTCATAGTCTATATGCTAGCTATTAGATTGTCAAACTTTACTTTAATTCAGCTTAGTCTTCACAGCTAAAATATGTAAATAATTCAAATATTTTCACAAAAGTATGAAACTAATTTATCAAGAAGAAATCCAGTTATGATTTTTTGATACTTTTGTTGACAAAAGAAAACATTGCAGAATATATATATATATATATATATATATATACTTAAGATTTCAAATAAGTATCAATGATAAAGATTATGCAAAGGTGTACTTTTTTGAGGTAGAAGCTGCACCTTTTTAAAAATTACACAATTTTAAACAATATTATTCCTTTCACCTCCTCCCAAAAAGTCTGTTAAATTTGTTAAATGGCTCTTTTATATACAGAAAGGATGCCTTCAGAGAGGCAATTAAGTCCCTGAAACAATGTGCATTCAGTCCATCAGTTCTTTTCCTGAACGTGGTTTGCATAAGTTCTTTGTATTTCTCTGAAATCTTTGTGTTGCTGAGAAAAGCTGAATCATTCATAGTTGATTTTACACAATGTTTCTGATACTGTGTACAATGTTTTCCTGGTTCTGTTTATTTCAATTCACATTAGTTTATACAAATCTTTCCAGGTTTTTTTCTGAAATTTGTCTCTCCATCATTTTTTATTGCATAACAGCATTCCATAACATTCATATACCATAACTGCATCAGCCGTTCCCCAACTGATGAGCATCCCCTCTATCCTGGGACAGACACAAAAGACAATTCCACCTCTTCTAATCCAGTTCAAATTTAAGCCTGCCTAGCTTATTGTTTATGCTCTATGTCTGTCCAAAGAATATGTTTTAATTAACCATTTTGTGGTCCATTGATGGTCATATTACAGTTTGAATAATAAACATTCTTCATCCATTTGTTTTTTGCCTAAGAGGGTTTGCCACATTTGTTTCACTGATTATAGTCTTCAGCTAGGAGGCTCTGCAATTTCTGGAAAATGATGCAGTTAATATGTCATCCACAAAAAAAGCAAATAAATGATTTTGCCATTTATAAGGAATTCCTTTTCAACATTGTCTTTATTCTGGACATACTACATGCTTATGGTGAATACCTCCAATGTGATAAATATATCTTTGTGGTTTTTTGATAATTTGATATTAATAATCTAAGGTTCATTAAATGAAAATATCTTTGTTAGATCTTTCAAGGAATCATATATGATTTAGCCTGTACTGTACATTTGCCTATATAATAATTTGTTGTAAAACAAGCTACATATAAGGTGGCATTTTGTTCAACAAATAATCTTTTGGAAAAATTGTCAACAATTAATACCATGAGAGCTTGCATTTTCTCTACCTTTTCATTGTGTTACAATAAATATATGTTCAACTATAAAATACTGTTTTCAAAAGTCTTCTTTTTTTCTTTCTTATACCTTCACTGAGGATTCCCTCCATTTGTGTTTAGTTTATTCCCATCAACGTTTCGTAGAAATATGAAAGTAGTTTTGAAGATTGATAGTTATTAATTTTATATTTGTCATTTAAAATAATGATTATGATTTTTATTTATACTTTTCTCAAACATTCTGTTCATGTGTTTTGTTTTTATATTGCAAACATTGCAGATTACACCATGAGAAAGGTCTTATAATTAAATAAAAGAATTAATTAAAACTAATGATATAATGACCCAATAAGAAAGTGTAAACAATATTACACATCTGCAGTACCATTATACTTCTTTATTTAAAATTCACAGAAATCTGTTATTATTCACTCCTACTTCCAATATTCTTGGTAGGAAAAATAAAAAAAATCATTTGAACAAATATGCATAATTATACAAATCAAAGCCTCTCATTAACTGTATATAAAACATATGTATCTTATTTTTAATGTATTGCTGTATAACAATTGATGTACAAATTACTTTCTGGTTAATTTATTTTATTCTTCATCAGTTTATAAAAGTTCTCAAAACTGTTCATTTTTATTTTCTGAAATTTAGAGTATAAATTGTTCTTCTAGTTCTGCTTTCTTTAAATGTTTTTTGTTTTTGTTTTTGTTTTTTCTTTTTTTATGATATGAACCTTTTGCCTTTCTTTGCTCACTTATGGGTATAGACCTAACAAAAGAATATTTGCTCCACAGAACTTGGCACTACTTAGCAATAATGTATATATAAATCCCAATTGTTCTCCCAGATTGTGGAGCAATTTCGAAGTCCATCAGTAGTGTAACTAAGTGTATGTTTTCCCACAATCCCTCTAACATTCATTGTTTTCTCTTTTTGGAATCATATTTTCCAGTCTGATAAATATGAGCTAGAATATCAGAATTGCTTTAATTTTCATTTTCCTAATTTGAAATGATTTGGAAGTTTTTTAAAAAATGTGGCTATAAATAATTGGGTTTATTACATTGAGCTTGGTCTATTCATACCATTAGATCTTTTTTTTTTTTTTTTGATTGTGTAATGACTCATTTTCACCCATTTAAATCAGTTCTTACCAGCAACTGGCATAAGTGCTGGATAAGTCAGTGAGTGAGATTAACGTGGGGCCAGGCAAGTTTAGTCTTAAAGCAAGGAACTGATTATATTTTCCTACAGTTTTCTTTTTATAGCCCACTATAAGCATATTTTTCTTTATTATGCATTATACAAATGCTAAAAAACCATAGAAAGTGTAACTAAGGTTGTGACATTTCCTTATTTTATAAGGTCCATCCTCTTATTTGTTTTCATTTTTTAAAAATCATCCTGTCTCAAAAATGCACCCAGGACATGTCAACTGTCAGTAAATAATCTGAAGGAGCTTAGATATGAATTATCAGTCTTCTAAAGTCCTCCAAGCAGCTTTATTTTACTTCAGCCTTCCAAAGGACTTATAGCTGGCTCCCTACACGTTCTTGATATAAGTTGAATACAATAATTAAAGAAATTTTCTGCAAACCTCTTCCTCTCCTGTCCCCTTAATTGTTTTTCATTTAATCTTTACAGCATTGGATTTGTTTGCACATAATCTTTAACTTTTATGTAATCAAATTTATCTGTTTCATCTTTTGTAATTCTCTATTTTTTGCTTAAATATGAAATTCCTTTCTATCCACATATTTGAAGATAACTTTTCCATGCTTCTCTAATTTTTCTAAGGCATATGACCTTTTAAATCTAGGTCATGTACAATTTGAGCTTATTTTAGAAGAAGTGGGATGCATTGGCTAAAAATCTAATTTCTTTCATACTGCTGTCCAAATCTCCCAGCAATTTTTTGCAAATGATGAGTTTCTATTCCAGGAACTAAAGTCTTTCTATTTGTCAAAAACTTGGGTACTACATTCATTTGCTTCTGTATGTTTTTATCTAATCTGTTGACTGACTGATCTCTTCTTAAAAAACAAACAAACAAAAAAACTAAAGCTTTTTATTTTCAAAATGTATACATGGATAATTTTCAACATTTACCTCTATAAAACCTTGTGTTCTGATTTTTTTCTTCCCTTTCCTCCACCCCCTCCCCCAGTTGGCAAGTGATCCAATATATGTTACACATGTACAATTCCTTCATACATATTTCCACAAATATGCTGCACAAGAAAAATCAAATCAAAAAAGGAAAAAAAAAACGAGAAAGAGAACAAAATGTAAGCAAACAACAACAACAAAAGTATGAAAATATTATGCTGTGATCCATATTTAGTTCCTACTGTCCTCTCTCTAGGTGCAGATGGCTTTCTTCATCACAAGACCATTGGAACTGTCCTGAAGAGAGTCATGTCCATCAAAATTGATCATCATATAACCTTGTTGTTGCCATATACAATGATCTAGTTCTGCTCATTTCACTTAGCATCAGTTCATGTAAGTCTCTCCATGGCTTTCTTAATCATCCTGCTGATCATTTCTTATAGAACAATAATATTCAATAATATTCATATACTATAACTTATCCAGCCATTCTCCAACTGGTGGGCTTCCAATCAGTTTCCCATTGATATAGAAGACTTGGAAATAGTTTTTGTTATGTTTTGGAAATTCGGGAAAAATATAAATAGAAAGGAAATGATACATTGTGAAAAAAATGGGAGAAAAGACAATAGGTATTTTTTCAACAAATATAATCAAGTTGTACAAACAGAACCATTTACAAATGTGAAAAGAATACAGGAAGTAGATATAACTTTTACTTCAATTTCATTTAGATTGGTCAAAAAGAGACAAAACAAGTATATACTCTCATGAAAAGTTTGATATATAGTGTTTCACTCTATTGTTTTTCAGTCCTGTCCAACTTTTTGTGAACCCTATATATTACCCATGAGGTAAATGGCAAAGATATTGGAATAGTTTTCTGTTCCATTTCCAGCATATTAAAGTAAGCATAGGTAAAGTGACTTACCTAGAATCACATAATAAGTACCTGAGGCTGGATTTGAATTCAGATTTTCCTTATCCCAGATATAGCTCTCTAGCCACTGAGTCTTTTAATTGCCTCTCAACTCTACAGGGATACAGATAGAAATGTAAGAGCATTTACAAAATGGGGAAGAGATTCAGGATTGTATTTTTCATAAGCAAAACAAACTCTGAATTGAAGAGGGCATAATGAACAGAAGATTAAAAGAAAATCAAAGAACAAAAGGTTAATAACTTGAAATAAGCATGGAATAAGGAGTATAGAGAGGGAAAGTATAATAGAAAAGACTGGATAGAATTAAAAAATTAACTTTTTAATTGTGAATGGAAATGGGATGAAAATGCCCATAAAAATGAAGAGGTTAGTAGAAGTTAGTAGAATGGATTAGAAAGCAAATTCCAATAATATGTTGTTTATATGAGGCATATGTGAAATATAAAGACACCAGAGTTATAATAATGTTTTAGAACAAAATATAGTGTTTCTGATGGGGCAATAACAAACATAGACTTAATTAAAGAAAAAAATACATTTTTTCGGAGAGGTAATATAGATAATGAATTGATTTAAATGCTTCACTTATATACACCCAATGGCATAGTTTCTAAATACTAAAATATTAATTGAATAATAAAGAGAAATGGAGAGCAGAGCTATTACATTGAGGTGACCTCAATTTATACTACCAGCCCTAGGTAATGTAACCAGAAATAAGTCAGAAAGAAGTTAAAGACTTGAATAGAATATTAAGAACTTGAATAGAATATTTAAAAAAATTAGATATATTAGACTTCTAGCAACTATTCAATAGAAATGGAAAAAATATATTTCTTGTTTGTACATAGCAATTTTACAGTAAAATATCTTTGAAAATCTTACAAATAAATCTAGAAAAAACAGAAATATCACAAACATCTTTTAATTTAAAATTATATTAAGGTGCCATTATAAATAAAAAGGATAAAAAAATCAAATACAGATTGTATGAAATAATTGGTGGATCAGAGAACAATCTAATAATTTTGACAAGTTCTCATGAGGACATGTAGTTTTCTCAAGTTTCATAGACTGGATTTCAGGTTGAATATTGTACCTAGGCCAGCATTGATATACCATGTACCAGGAATTATGTTCAGAAACAACTTTAATAAGTCCTTATTTCAGGGAAAGCTGAAGCAAAGACTTATCTGGTAGATGCCACCTTTAGACATGAACTTAGTGTGACCATTGTTATGTAGGAACTGGAATTTTATACATTTGTTTGTGCTATATCTTTGAAGTAAATATCCCTTTAAAAAAAAAAGTGATGTTAAATGAAACTGGAATGTAAGTCACAAGCACCAAAATCCAAAATAGGAAAGGAACATAACTTATGAGGGCTCAAGTTAATAGCTATAGAGAATAAATATCCAAACCCATCTGAACTGAGAGAGGAGATGAGCCTATTTGGCTCTAGAAGTGTCCAGAATATCGTATTACTTTTTTATGTCTTTGTGCCTATTTTTTTCCTTTTGTTCCTTTCACACTATGACTGCTGTCATTGCAGCAGAAGGAAGACAATACTAAAAGCTTGATTGTTTTATTTTTAGTTTCATTAGTTTCTATGGCTAAAAAATTCACCACCAAAGGTGTGAGCTTATTAGTGGTGAATTATTCTGTACTTAAACTAAGCTTGTCTTCATAAAAACAGACAGACTTTGAGAGAACCTTCTCTGAACCTTTTCCTAGTACTGCAAAATTTGCCAAAGTTAGCACTCTACTGGCATGGTCACCTCCATGTCCCAATTATGCATTAGGTTAAAATTATTTAAAAAAACAAACTAACAAAAACAAACACATGAACAAATGGTGAGTCACAATGATGTTTGAGAATGTAGCAAGGCCTGAGAAACCCTAAATCTACTCAGTCTTGGGAATGCCACAAACAATGCTGGCCAATAGTGGTAATTTAATACTGATTCTATTCATTAATAAGCTGTAGAAGTCAATAACCGGACCTACCCAACTCCTACCACCCTTCAATTGTACCTCTAAGCCTTCATATTAACATATCAATTCAGTCTTTGTTTTTCTTTCCTATAAAAGACTCTAACTTGACTCTGTAATAAATTTTTGCTCCTTAATCTGGAGACTGAATATGTGAATTCTTTCACCAAATCCATAACACTGACCAATGGGAAACCTAATCTTATTGGGGTGTCTTTCTCCTCAATATTTTTGGCACTCACCATGGAGCCAAATTTTATGTCTTCATTAAGATAAGCCCTTTTCATCTCATCCTGTAGCTGGGAACACCTGAAACTCCTAGGAAAGCTTATGTGGGTTGTCTGAGCTCAGCACTCTGCAAATTTTATTTAATAAGAGATGCCTGTGTAATGCCAGAGAAACTGAGGCAAGATAGAGATTAGAGAGTTTTTAATGTTTTATTAATTGGAGAGTTTAATTGACTGGACAGGACTCTTGTCTCAAAGTATCCAGTGACAAATGGGAGAATCCCAAGTCCTCATACCTTTCTGAACAAAGAAAAAAGAGCTCGAAAGGTTTTATAGAACCATTTAGTTCTGTCAGGATGGGGGGAGGTTATAAATTCTTACTAAAAGCCAGAGTCAGGATGTTTGAATAAACAGAAGTAAAGATGTCAATGAAGTATCCGAGATAGTCCTATCTTTTGGAATATTTTAGAGGGGCAGTGCCATAAATTCTTAAGGGCAGAAGGAGCTAGGAGCCAGAAATCTGCCCTTCTCATTGACAATTTACAACCTTATAGCAAATGGTCCTCAGTCTTAATGAACCAAAGAGGGGGTTTACAACTAGGGGACTGAGGCAGAACAGTTAAGGAAACTGAGACAGAGCAACTCAGGGAACTTCAGTCAGGACAATAAGGGAAACTAGTGCAGGGAAACTAAGGTAGAACAACTCAAGAAGACTGTGGCATAACACCTGGATTTGTAATCTCTTGACATTTTTCAGCAAAGTTCCTTCTTGATATGTTTTTACCCCCTCTAGGAGGCCAGAGGAAATGAGGCACTAGAGCACTAGGAATTCTAAGATTTGTGGCAAAGATAGGACAGTTTACTCTATCCTTGAACCTATTGGAGGGGAATTGAGAGTAGAGCCCCCTATTTTCTACTCCAGGGGCAAGAGATCCCCTTTACCCCCTCATGCAATCCTTCTCAGGAAGTCTGAGAATCCTTTTTGGGACCACCCCCTTATTAGTTTCTGAACCTTATGTCTGACAATATTTCTTCAACTCAGTACCCCTCCTCTGGACTCTTACCTCTTAAGGGGAATTCTGTATAAATTATTATTATTATTTTTTTCCCCTGAGGCTGGGGTTAAGTGACTTGCCTAGGGTCACACAGCTAGGAAGTGTTAAGTGTCTGAAATCAAATTTGAACTCGGGTCCTCCTGAATTCAAGGCTGGTGCTCTATCCACTGAGCCACCTATCTGCCCCTTAAGGGGAATTCTGAAACCTCCCAGCCCCTACTCTCTCCCTCTGGATTTTCTGATTCAGCCAATCCTTCTAAATTCTTTTCCACCCAGAAGGAGCAAACTCAGGGTAGAACACTCAGAACGCATGCACCTTTTTCAATATCAGACCTTTTCCAGAGTAAGGAAAAACTTGGCCATTATTCTCATGACTTTAGATATACTGAGGGCTTTAAAGCCATCTTCCTCCAATTTGATCTTACCTGGGGAGATGCTAACATCATTATCTCCTCTTGCTGCACCATAGAGAAAAAGAGAATCTAGGATCTAGCCCAGAAGTTTGGGGGTGATATAGCTAAATTCTCTTCCTCTTCTGGTAGAAAAATCTCCCAGGGACATTGCTGTTTCATTCGGTAATTTGGGTGGGATGCTCACAAGGGAAGCAGAGACATAGATAGAAGTGATCATTTTCTAATGTGTCTCACTGAGGGCATGAAGAGGGGAATTAAGCAGGTTAAGTATGAAAAACTTAAGAAAGTTATCCAAGGAGCTGAGGAAAATCCTTACCTCTTTCAGGGGCACTTTGTATAGTCTCTAAAGAAATACACCAGCCTGGACTCCATTTTTCCAGAGAGTACCACTGTCTTCGGCATGCATTTCATTAGTCAGTCTGCCCCAGATATTAAGAGGAAGATGCTAAAGTTAGCCATGAGTCTTTCAACTCCTTAGACGCAGCTGTTGGAAGCAGCTTTTGAAGTTTTCAACAATAGGGACCAGGCTGAGGCAGAGAAGAACAAATTCAGGGTCTGGGAAAGAATCAGAGAGGAGGCTCAAATTTTAACTGCTGTATATTTGGAAATCATGTGGGTTTGTGCTTTGGATACCCCTGCCAAGGCTCTTGGACTGACAGATGTCCTCAGAGGAAACCCCCAGTTCTGTGCGCTAAATGCAAGCAGGAAGGGCACTGGGAGAAAGACTTCCTAAAGTGGGATCCAGCCATCTTTCCCCAATGCCCTCTTCTCTGGTCTTCTCAGGACCAGGAGTGATGGCACCTGGGTTTGGCCATCATGATGGTGGAACCCCGGGGAACTTTGCATGTGGAAGGTAAGTCCATTGACACAGGGGCTTCCTATTCTCTCCTGACTGGTACTCTGACTACCCATTCCACGCCTCACAGAATTAGGAATGGAAGGAAAATTTAGGAACTCTTGAGACCTTCCCTCTGCCTTGTCAGCTTGGTGATCTACTATTCAAAAACTTTTAAAAATCCTTTTTCCCGTCCTGCCCCTTGTTGGGGGCATGACTTAATGGTGAAATTGGGGATCCAATTTTCTCTTCTCAGACCTCCAGATGCACTTTTTGCACTTCTCTCAAAGCCTTCCCATATTCCTTCTGAAATCTGGGAGGAAGTAGATTCCTGTCTGGGACCATGGAATCCCTGAGCAGGCTTCTCAGGCCATCCCAGTTTTAGGGTGCCTTGGAATCCCAGTGTGTTCTTAGGCATCACTACCCAAAGAAACCAGAGGCCAGAGAGGATTGGAACCCCTGTGTGAAAAATTTCTTAAATACAAGCTTTTGAATTCCTTGTCAGTCTGCCTTTAATACCCCTATCCTCCCTTTAAGAAATCAAATGGGAAATTCCATAGAGTACAAGATCTCAGAGATGCTAATGAGGCCGTTATTCCCAAAAACACCAACGTATCTAATCCCCATCCTGTCCTGTCTCAGATCTCAGGGGGTACAGAATGGTTTTCCACTTTAGATCTCAAAGATGTTTTCTTTTATGTGCCATTGCATAAAGATTCACAATCTCTTTTTGCCTTTGTATGGGTGAATCAGGGGAACGTAACCACCAATGTTCAGTTTTATTCTGGGGCTTCTGAGACAGCCCCCACATCTTTAGACAGGCACATATTTAAGAGGCCTGAAGCTGTTTAATAGCAGCATCCAGTGTGTTGGTGATATTCTGATCCATAGCCCTACCCAGGAGACTTCTCTGGCTGCTGCTATAAAAACCCTTAACTTTCTAGACTCCCCAGGCTATAAAGTCTCTTTGTCTAAAGCCGACATTGCCTGTCAGCCTGTTAAGTATTTGGGACCTAAATTAACACCCACCTCCTGTTCACTCACAGTGGAGGGGATGCAGCCTCTCTGACACTTCTTAAACCTGCCTTAAAGAAACATCCGCGTACTTTCCTGGGCATGACTGGATTTTGTAGAATCTGGATCTAACTTTATGATTATTCCCAATCCCTGCTGTGATTCTGTTCACCCTGGGGTGGTCCTCCTCTCTTAGAGCAGTGGCTGCCCCAGGAATTGAGGCTCCAAACTCACCCTAGGCCAACCATTGGAGGTTTAAACTCCCCACCAGGTTCAGAGCATTTTGGAAGTCAAAGGTCATCAGTGGGTGGCTAGTGGGAGGCTTACCACATATCAGGCTCTCAGGTCAAATACCCTCAAATTGACTCTCCAGGTGAGCCACACTCTCCAGCCTTTAACCTGCTCCCTGACAGAGCTCACTCAGGTGACATTATTCACAATTGTGAAGAGGCTTTAGACTCCTTTTACTCCAGTTAACCTGGCTGGCGGGATATTCCTCTCAACAACTCAGAAGGTGAATGGTTTGCTCCATGAAAATGGAGAAAGAAAGACAGGTTCCTCTGTGGGAGCCTCAACAGCACCTTGGAAATTAAAGCCATGCCCCTCCCCCTTCCCCTTCTCCCCACCTCTGACCAAACTTGTTGCCCTCACCAGAGCTTTAGAATTGAGGAAAGGAATGAGAGTGAATATCTATATTGACTCCAAATGTGTCTTTCCTGTTAAATTCTACAAATACTGCAAGCTGTCCCTGAACTTAGAGGGGTTTCGGTTATGCTTTATAAAGGACATTGGAAGGGTGATTCACTTCAGGCCAAGGGAAGCAGCCTCGCTTGTGCTGCTGCCCAGGTGGCCCTGATGGCACCTTTAATTCTCTGACTCTGGTACTCCCTCATATAACTCCCAGGAATAGGCTTTTGCTATAGAAAAGGGACATACCATTTCTCCTTCTGGATGGGTTCTTTCAGACTAGCTTCTAATCCTAAAGGCATATCAATGAAAAATACTTTTTGGCCTACACCAAGCTACTCACTTGGGGAAAAAAAAATGCCCTTCAAAGCCTTGTAAAACCTATTTTCACTGGTCACAAACCGGGAGAAACAATGAGACAGGTCTGCCAGGCCTGCCCACTATTTGCCCAAGTAAATCATGAAGTAACACCTCACCCACCCTACTCCTGAAGCCCCTCAGAGGAGAATACATACCCAGGGAGGACTGGCAGATAGATTTTACACATAGGCTCCCTTGCAGGGACTTCAAACCACTTTTGGGTTTTGTTGAGACCTTTACTAGTTGGATGGAATCCTTCCCTTATAGAATTGAAAAAGCCCCAAAAGTATCAAAGTGTATACAAAAAAACAAAAAACAAAAAACAAAAAACACTCCTTGTTTTGGCCTGTCAGACTCTTTACAGCAGGGGTTCTCAAACTACAGCCCGCGGGCCAGATGCAGCCGCTGAGGATGGTTATGCACCCGCCAGTTATGGCAAATGGGCTGAGACAGAGTGTGAGCTAGTGTTTTTACTATAGTCCGGCCCTCCAACAGTCTGAGGGACAGTGAACTGGCCCCCTCCCTAAAAAGTTTGAGGACCACTGCTTTACAGAGTAAACAATTCATTTCTCAACCCAAGCTGTGACTGAGGCATTTAAAGTTACTTATCACCTCCACTCTGCCTGGCACCCCCAATCTTCCGGAAAGGGGGAGAAAATGAATCACATCCTCAAGCAAGTCCTGATTAAACTGTGCCGGAGACTGGAGAGGAGGTGAAGGATCCCCCATTAGGGTTTCTTAGAGTCTGCATTTCACGTTGAGAGAACATGAAGTTTAGCTCCTTGGAACTTTTGTTCCACCTAACCACTGACATTCTCGTGGGTCCAAAACAGCATCTGGTCACTGAGTTTGCCACTCAGCCTGGTACAATCCTGAATATGCAAATAAATATCTCCCTCAACCCACAGATGCTCTTGCCCAGACTATCACTCCAGAACATGAGTGGGACATGGTGTGCTTGAAATCATGGAAGGAGGAGCCAAATGGCAGAGTAAAGCCAGGACGCTGCTCGAGCTCTCCCAGAGCCCTCACAAACCACATGAAACTGAGCCTCTGAACAGTCTGATGGAAGGAAACATCTCTCCAGCTCAGGATGGACTGAAAAACTTCAAGAAAGGTCAGTTTCACTAGGGTGAAAAGGTCAGCCCAGGTCAGAGAGGCTCTGGGAAAGCTGGTGGGAGAATCTTAATCACAGAAAATCAGCAACTAACACCCTCAGTCCTGGCTCAGCAGAGGAGCGCAGCAGGGGGGCAGCCTCCAGTCCTAGCTCAGGAGGAAACTCTGGGAAACCAGGCTGTGTCCTGAACAGAGCAGGAAAAACTACCCCTGCAAACACAAGGGGGCGCTGTGCTCACAGCCAAGGTCAGCTGCATAGGAAGCTTGGAACAGCGCCCCCTTTACTCCAGGGGCAAAGGTCAACCATAAAAGTAAAAAAAAAAAAAAAAAAAAAAGGAAATACCAAAATAAAAGGAAAGAAAATGATCAAGAAACAAAAAAGAACTTAGACCATCGAAAGCTCCCATGGTAAAAGGGCAGAACAAAACAGACTCAGACAAAGACAGAATGTCCCCAGAAGAAATCTCAAAGAATGAAATAAATTGGTCTCAAACCCAAAGAGGCTTCTTGAAATGCTCATAAAAGAGTTCAAAAAGCAAATAAGAGAGGCAGAAGAAAAAAAATGAGAACGGAAATGAGAAGTGTGAGAGAGTCAACATTTTGGAAAAGAAAAGGAAAAAAATACTGTCTTAAGAAAACAACTACTTAAACAGTACAATAAACCAAATGGAAAAAGAGATACAAAAGATAATTAAAGAACATCATACAGTAAAAACTAGAACAGGGCAAATGGAAGCTAATGACTTTGTGAGGACAGCGATAATCAGTCAAACAATCTAAAAAGGAATGAAAAAATGGAGGAAAATTTGAAATACCCCATGGCCAAACAGCCAGACTGGAAAATAGATCCCAAAGAGATAATTTAAAAATGATTGGCCTAGCTGAAGTCCATGGCCAGAAAAAGAGTTTGGATAGCATTCTACAAGAGATCGTTAAGGAAAACTTCCCCAATATTGAAGAAACAGAGGGGGAAATACTCATTGAAAGAATTCATGAATCACCTCAACAAAGAGATCTCACAAGGAAAACCCCAAGGAATATTGTTGTGAGACTCCAAAACTATAATCTCATGAAAAAAATACTGCAAGCTGTCTGACAAAAGCAATTCAAATATCAAGGGAGCAACAGTCAGGATTACTCTGGATCTGGCAATTTCAACAATAAAATTTGGAGGGTTTGGAATATCATATTCCAGAAGGCAAAGGACCAGGAGTTACAACCAAGAATTAATTATCCAGGGAGACTCAACATCATCTTCCAGGGCGAGAAAAAGGAGCTTCAATGAAGTAAGAGACTTTTAATCATTTCTATGGAAAAAAGAACAACTAAACAAAAAATTTAATCTATAAAGGATTCAAGAGAACCATAAAAAAGGTAAACTGGGGAATATATATATACACTACACACACAACAATATAAATTATATATATATATATATATATATATATATATGTATATGTATATATATATATATATACATATACATATATATATATACACATATACACACATACACATATACATATATATATACACATATACACACATACACATATACATATATATATACACATATACACACATACACATATATATGTGTGTATATATACACACACATACACACACACACACACACACACACACACACACATATATATATATAAAGGTTAAAGGTTAAACTGTTTACCTCCCTAGATAGGAAAACAATATTTGTAACTCTTGAGAACTATCTGACACTGGAGCAGACAGAGGGCAGCATCAATGGACTGACTTTGTGGTTGTGAATGGTTCCTGATGTAATGACATCAAAGAAAAAGACATTAAGGAGGAGAAGGTCTATATTGGAAAAAGAGGAAAGGGGAGATATAATTGGACAATTAGGTCACATGAAGAGGTGCAAAAGACCTATTACAATGGAGGGCAAAAGTAAGGGGTGTGAGCATCATCTGAAGCTTCATCTCAACAGTTTTGGCTTCAAGAGGGAATAATTTAATTATTCAGTTGGGTATAGAAATTTATCTAACCCTATAAAGAAGTAGGAGGAGAAAGAAGAAGAGAAAAGGAAGGGGCAGGATAGAAGGGAGGGTAGAAACACTAGGAGAAGATAGAGGGGTTAATAGGAGATAAGGTAGTAATGGGTGGTATGGGTAAAAAAAATAAAAAAATAAAAACAAAATAAAACAAAACAGGATGAAGGACAGAATGGAAAGAGAAAACAAAAGCATTTTCAGGGGAGAAAATGGGATGATGGGGAATACAGAACTGGTAATCATAATTGTGAATGTGAATGGGATGAACTCTTCCATAAAACAGACGTTTTCTAGCATCCTGTTAACCTCCCTAGTTTTTTTCTTGTTTATCTCATTCTGAGAGGGAACAGTTGAGTCCCTCACTAGATTAGTTTTGTTGTTTATTTCTTCCCATAATTGCCTTAAAATCTTCTCTAGGATTTTGCCTGTTCTACCACCTAGAGTATATACATTTAGTATCTTCGAATTTCCTTACTTATGATATCCTTTATCAAGATGTACTTATACCTTTCCCCTTCTGCTTGTGTTCTTCCTTCTAATAGCCTCTCCTATTCCTTTTTCCCTTTCTCCTCCTATTTCTCTATAGGGGTGAGACCAATTTCTATGTGAAACTAAATATGTCTGATATTCTCTCTTTGAGCCAAATCTGATGAGAGTAAATTCACAAAATGCTCATCTCTTCTTCTTTCCCTCAATTATAATAGGTTTTTTTTTCTGTCTCTCCCTGACATGTAATCTATCCTATTTTAATTCCATTTTTGTCTTCTTCCAGTAAAATCCCCTTTCTTCCTTTAGTTTATTTTTTATATCATCACAATAAAACCAAATTATACCTCCACTCTCTAAGTATGCCCATGACAGAGACACAGAGTAAAACATATCATGTTCCCATATAGGAATATAAGCTTTTTGAATTTTAAAAGAAAATTTTTTTTTTCTTTTTTGCCTTTTTATGCTTCTGTTGAGTTCTGTATTTGAAAATCAAGTTTTCTGTTCAGCTCTGGTGTTTTAATCAGAAATGAATACAATTCAGAAATGAATACAATTGACCTGTTTCAAGATTATATGGTGATCAATTCTGATGGAGATGGCTCTCTTCAACAATGAGATGATTCAAACCAGTTCCAATTGTTCAGTGATGAAGAAAGCCATGTACACTCAGAGAGAGAGAGTTGTGGGAATTGAGTGTGGTTCACAACATAGAATTTTCACTCTTTTTGCTATTTGCTTGCATTTCATTTTACTTCTCTATTTTTCTTGTGTGGAACAATAATTGTACAAATATGTATTCATGTATTGCATTTACCATATTTAACATATATTGGACTACTTGCCATCTAGGAAAAGGAATAGGGGAAGAGAGGGAAATTGGAACATAGGATTTTGCATATATTTTGAATAATAAATTTTTTAAAAAGCTTTAATAAATTAAAAAAATAAATTGATCTGTTTCATTGAATGTCCATCTTTTCCCCTGAAAGATAATGCTTAATTTTTCTTAGTAGTTGATTCTTGACTATAATACAAGTTCCTTTGTTTTTAGGAATTTCAGATTTCAGACTCTTTCTTTCTTTAAAATGGAAGACTCTAGACCCTGGGTAATCCTGATTGTGGTTTCTCAATATTTGAATTTTTTTCGTTCTGGCTGCTTGGAATATTTTCTCCTTAATCTGATAATTCTGAAATTTAGCTATGATGTTCCTTTGAGTTTTCATTTTGGGGTCTCTTTCAGAAGGTAATTGGTGAATTCCTTCAATGGCTATTTTACCCTCTGGTTCTAGGATGTCAGGACAGTTTACCTTGATGATTTCCTAAAAGATGATGTCTACATTCTTTTTTTCATCATGTTTTTCAGGAAGTTCAATAATTCTTAGATTGTCTCTTGTAGATCTAGGTCAGTTGTTTTTCCAGCCAGGTATTTTACATTTTCTTCTATTTCTTTTATTTTTCTGGTTTTGTTTGATTCTAGAATTCTAATTGAGTCATTCACTTCCATTTGTTCAATTCTAATTTTTAGTGAATTATTTTTTTCTGTGATGGTCCTTGTCATGATAAGCAAAAGTCCTTGCCCCACGTTGTGGATGCCAATATGTAATGTGCTGTTGTCTCCAGAAACTGCCGAGAGCCGCTCCAACTCTGACCTAGAGTCGATACTCTTTCTCTCCCAGAGAGCCACCTCAGGTCTTGCCCAGACAAGATTCTCAATCTCTTGAGTGCCACCCTCTTTTATCCTCCTAGAGAATGGGGGTGGGATAACACAAGGGCTTCTGGGAAAAATACTTCAACCAATGAACTTGCTCCTCCTAAGCATGCAAGCTCCTCCCCAGGAGTTCACAGGAGTAAAACTCCCCTAAAAGCAGGAACTAGAGAATTGTTAAGTACCAACTTAGCACTTAGTAAGAACCTAATATCTCATTATCTCATTAGCACTTAGTAAGAACTTAACATTCTTCAATGAGGTTTTTTATCTCCTTTTGCTTTTAGCCAATTGAACTTTTTAAATGAGGTATTTTGTTCATTGCATTTTTTCCATTTCACAGATTTTGTTTTTCAATGAATTTGTTTCTTTTTCATATATATTTTGTAAGGAGTTATATGCTTTTTCCATTTCATTAAATCTATTTTGTAAGGAGTTATTTGCTTTTTTCATTTTGTCAAATCTATTTTGTAAGGAGTTATATAAGTTTTCCATTTCATTAAATCTATTTTTAAGGATTTTTATTCAGGTAAGTTTTGTGTTTCCTCTTCCAAACTCTTTTAAAAGTTCTCATTTTCTTTTCCCAATTTTCTTCTTACTCTTTTTTTAAAGATTCTTTTTGAATCTTAAATAGAGCCTTGTGAGATTGGGACCAACTCATATCACCCTTTGAGATTTCATCTGGAGATGATTTGCCTTTAGGTTCTTCAGGGTTTGAGGTCTGTTTTTCTCCATTAATGCTATTTATGATCAGAGTTCTTTTTGCTTTTTTTGCTCATTTTTTTAAAGGTTGAGGTCGGCCTTAGGGCAAAGAGGAGATTGTTCCAAGCTTCCTCTACATGTGAAAGAAGCTTTAGACTGCCCTAGGCTGTGCTGCTGACTTACTTCTGGCGTTGGATGGGTGTAGCCAGGTCCCATCTTATTCTGGGGTTCAGAATCTCACTATTGGCCTTTTGTATTTGCATTGGATGTTTCATAGTTAATCTGCTGATCCACTGGCTTGTAACCAGGACAGAGTAGCCAATGCTGCTGTATTTTGGCTAAGATCTCCTGGTATAGTACCTTGTGGGGCCACCACAGCATTCTGGGTCCCTATGCTGGCCTGTGCCTGGCCACCTACCCCCATGACTTATTGAAGTAGATCTTTCCTGAAATTCTTTAAAAATATCTTCTGTGGAAAATTTGTTACCCTCCCAATATTTGTGGCCTCTGTCACTCCAAAACCAGTTTAGAGGTTTGATGTGGTATGGATCTGAGGGATGCCAAGAGGAGCTCAAATAAAGGTCTATCTGTTCTCTGCCAGCTTGGTTCTGACTGCACAAGTGACTTCTACTAAACATTTAAAGAATAATTAATTCCAATTCTATGTGAATTATTTGGGAAAATAGGTAAAAAGGAGTATTGCTAAATTCCTTCTATGACACTAATACCTAAACTAAGAAGGGCCAAAACAAAGAAAATTACAGATTAATCTCCCTAATGAATATTGATGCAAACATTTTAAATAAAACATTATCAAAGAGATTACAGCAACTTATCAGCAGAATAATTCACCATGATACAGTGGGATTTTTGCCAGGAATGCAGGACTGTTAAAAATGTGGAAAACTATTACCATAATTGACCATATTGATAATAAAATCATGTAATAATTTCAATAATTGCAGAAAAAGCTTTTGACAAAATGCAGCATCCATTCCTATTAAAAAAAAAAAAACACTAGAGATCATAGGGATAAAAGGAGCTTTTGTTAAAAAAAAATAAACCTTATCTATCTAAACCCTACAGCAAGCATTATTTGTAATGGAGAGAAGCTGTACGCATTCCCAATAAAATCAGGGGTGACAGAAGGATGCCCAATATCACCCCTATCATTCAATATTGTACTAGAAATGTTGGTGTTAGCAATAATAAAAGAAAAAAAATAAAGGAATTAGAATAGGCAATGAAGAAATAAAATTGTTACTCTTTGCAGATGATATGATAATATACTCTCAAATCATAGAAAATCTTCCAAAAACCTATGGGAAACAATTTACAACTTTAACAGAAATGTAGGAGATAAAATAAACCTAGATAAATCATCAGTATTTCTATATATTACTGACAAAGAACATCAACAAGAGATAGAAAGAGAAATTCCATTAAAAAAAACTGTGAGTAAAAATAAAATATTTGGGCTTCTACCTGCTAAGGCAAATTCAAGAATTACATGAGCACAATTACAGAACACTTCTCATACAAAAAAAATCAGATCTAAACAATTGGAAAAATGTCAATTGTTCATTGCAAGGCTGAGCTAATATAATAAAAATTACAATTCTGCCTAAATTGGTCTACTTGTTCAGTGCCATAGCAATCAACCTGCAGAAACATTATTTTATAGAATTAGAAAAATAATAACAAAATTCATCTGGAAGAAAAACGACAAAGAATATCAGGGAATTAATAAAAAGAAAATACAAAGGATGGTGGCTTAGCATTACCAAACATAAAATGATATTATAAAGCAGCAGTAATCAAAACCATTTTGTACAGGCTAAGAAATAGAGCGGGGGATCAATGGAATAGATTAGTCACATAAAACACAATAATCAAAGCCCACAGCAATCTGATATTTGATAAACCCCTAAACTATAGCTTCTGGAAATTACTCTTTGACAAAAGTTGCTGGGAAAACTGGAAAATAATGTCAGAAACTTGGCACAGAACTATATCTCACACCCCACCCTCAAATAAATCAAAATGGATACATTATTTGGGCATAAAGAAAAACACCATAAATAAATTACGAAAATAAATACATAAATTACTTATCAGCTCTTTGGAAAAGGGAGAAATTTATGACCAAAGGAAACATTTTGAAAGGCAAAATGAACAACTTTAATTATAGTAAATCAAAAAAGTTTTTTCAAAAAACAAAAGGAATTGTTAAAAGGGAAATACAAAGCTGGGAAAAATCTTTACAGAAGTATATCTGTTAAAGGTCTCAATTATAAAATATATAATGACCTGCAAAAGTTATAAGAATACAAGTCTTTCCCCAACTGATTAATTGTGAAAGGATATGAACAGACAATTTTCAGATGATGAAATTAAAGCCATTTACAATTATATGAAAACAATGATCTAAATCATCATTGATTAGGGAAAGGTAAATTAAAACAATACTGAGGTACCACCTCATAACTATCAGGTTGTCAAAGATGACAGGAAAAGATAATGATAAATATTGGATGGGATGTGGGAAAACTGGGACACTATTGCCTTGTTGGTGGAATTTCAAAATGATCTAACCATTCTGGAGAGCAATCTGGAACTATGTCCAAAGGACTATCAAATTGTGTATTTGACCCAGCAATGCCATTATTGGGTCTTTATCCCAAGGAAATCATGAAGAAGAGGAAAAGACCCATATGTGCAAAAAATAGTTGTAGTTGCTCTTTATATGGTAGTAAAGAATTGGAAAATGAGTAGTTGCCCATCATTTAGGGAATGGATGAATAAATTGTGGTATATGAAGGTAATGGAATATTATTGTTCTTTAAAAATGAAGAACAAATGATTATAGAAAGGCCTGGAAAGATTTAAATGAACTTATGCTGAGTGAAATTAAAAAAAATCAGGAATACATTGTACACAATAATAGCAAGAATGTGTGGTGATCAACTATGAAAGACTTCATTCTTCTCAGTGGTTCTGTAATCCTAAGCAATAACAATAGACTTTGGACAGAAAATGCCATCTGCATCCAGAAAAAGAACTAAGGAGACTGAATGTAAATAAACACATGCTATGGACACTTATTTTTTCTTTTTTTTTTTAATCTTTCCCAACATTTCCCCCTTTTGCTCTGATTTTTCTCTCTGAACACGATTCATAAAGCAATGTGTATTAAAAATAAATAAATTTACTGAAAAAAAAAGATAGAAATCTTGGAAGATCCAAGGCACTCCCTCTAGGTATAAAATGGAAAAGACCATGTAGGGTCATTCTGATTGCTCCAAATTCCAGTGAATTCAAAGGCCTTTCCAGTTGGATTCCTGTTTCTAGAATTAAAAGTGTGACTCTTCTCCTTCAGATTTTCCTAGATATTTCTGTAAACCCACAGAGGACCTGAAACTACTGTTCTGCAGGATTCCGGGAAACACTAGAAACTTTCTGAGAGAAAGGTGAATTTGTCTGTTTTGTTATTATCTTTCACTTTCTTCAAGATAATTATTTTCTTACCCTCTTATGAATCTTTTATTTTCCAAACTCCAGGCCATGACCTTCCCAAACTGAAAAGCACTGGCTTCCTAATTCTAAGACTCAACTCCCTCTGGATGCTCCTGTCACCATTAAGTTTTCCATCCTCAGTCTAGACTCAGCTAAACAGCACCAGCTCTATGCCCCTTGTCAGACAGAAGCAGTTCCAGAATATGAGATCTTTGCCCTTTTGCCCCAAGTTAATTAGGTTTCCATTGCTTAAGGGAGGAATGATGAGTTGTGTGAATGTAACAAGGCTTGAGAAACCCCTAAGTCTACCCAGCCTGGTAAGTGCCACAAATAATGCTGGTCAATAGTAGTAATTTAATAGTGTTTCTGTTGGTTGAGCTGTAGAACTGAATGATGAGAACTACCTCACTCCTCTTCTCAATTGTATTAGCATATCAACCTAATCTTTGTGTCTCTTTCCAAATAAAATTATCTCTTTGACTCAGATTCTCAATTCACTTGGAAATTAGGTGACTGTAAAGCAGAATAATAAATCTTTGCCCCTTATCCTGGAGAGGGAGTGTGTGAATTCTTTGGCCAAACCTATAACAATGATCAAGGGGGACCCTAATCTTGTTGGGGTGTCTTTCTACTCATTAACATTATCATAAATTATTTAGAAGATATTTTATATCATCTTAATTTTCACATTAATAATTAACTAATAAATTAAAAGGGACTCCCAAAACACAATTGTTTTTCTTTTAATCAGAACTGATATATTGATTTATATATTTAATTTTTTAAAGCATTTTTTTTCTTAAAGAAATCTGTCTTCTTCTGACTTCTTTAATGTATATATTCTCAAACTATAGTATTTAGCAAAAACATTTTAGGTTTATTAGTTTGACCTCTGGGCTTTCTCTAACTATAGGGAAAGTATTATGTAGTTTCCCTTTTTAACACTAATTTTCCAGAAACTCTTTTTTCACTGTTTTAGAAATAAGTATTTCCTCTCCCACCCCCACCCATAAGACTTAATTCTCTATACTTTCTTCTTTGGTAAAGTTTCCTGAGGAGTAATAAAGAGTTGTCCTTTCTTCTATATACATTGATAACCTCAGTGACTCACTGTAGGTAGGCATCCACTTTGAATTTTTTTTCAAAAGCAGGTAAATATTTACACTCCTCTTTTCATAGCATTTCATTATAAGATGCCTTATCATCAGTAGCACACATTAGCAAGGCAGCTGACTGGAATTATAAAGGTAGTCAATGACTTAGACAGGATAAGTGTTTCCACATGGAGAATGAACAATGAACAAAGACAATAATAGTCATAGTCAATCATTGTTCTAGGTTATTCCGCCTTAAAGCCAATACTGGAGGGCATAAATAAGAAATGTTTCAGCAGAAATTAATTCTATTCCTTTTTTATTCATCTTTGGTTTCTATTTCATTTTTATCAATCTTCTGATGAAATATCAAGTCAGCCTTCTAGTCTGTCATGTTTATAAATCTGCATCTCCAGTTCATAGAGAGTGAAAACATTGGGAAACCCTGATCTTTGCAGAACCATTTGCCAAGATTTTTTTTTTTTTTTGGTGAGGACATCTAGGTGGCACAATAGACTCTTGCATGTATCCTGTATAATCTTGTTTGGAATATTTGCCATTTTTTTCTGTTTTCTATTTTTAGGTTGTCACAATGCAATGTCAGAAAGAACTCAAGAAGCTAGATGTGGTCCTATAATTCCTGATATAGGAGAAGCTGAAGCTGATGTATTGCTTAAACTCAAAAATTCTGATCTGCAATATTCTGATCAAGTACCTACACTAAGTCCAATATGGTGAACCCTGGTGTGTGTGATGTGTTTCATCAGTGCTTAAAGAGGAGTGGACAGGTTCAGGTCAAAATAAGAGCAAATTGAAACTTCTCTGCCCCTCAGTACTGGAATCATGAGTCTGAATGACTACTGATCTTGAATTTGGGAATGTTAGTGATAGTGATATGATTTAGGAGAATTTCTAATTCCAATAATAAGTTTGAGGTTCAGCACCAAATGATAAGATTAACATAGGCACCAATGTTGAGGTTTGGTCATGTGAAGAATTCACAATGTCCTTTCTCTCTAGTAAAAGGTAGGAAAAGAGGATGCAGGTAAAATGAAGAGATATAGTAGACACCAGGAGTGGTAAATATGAATAGAGTTGGAGAATCACACAGTTACAAGGAAAGGGGTTTTAACAATTAATAATGAAAAGGACAAGTTCCCTAAAGGAACTTTTAATTAATTAGGTGAAAGGAAACACTGATGAGGTAAGAGTATGCCCTTAGTGGGCAGACTAAATCTAGAGAAGACTTAGTTAGGTGTAAGAAGGAGAAAGAATAGAGGCATTATGGGGGGGGGTGGGAGGATAGATACCACATGGCATGGAGGAGGAGTGGGGAGAAAGACCCCAGGAGGCAGAGTGAGGTGGCAGGTGGAACACAGAGAAGTTCACCAAAGATGGTGTGAGCCAAGGACAGATTTATAGAGATAATTTAACCTCAGGGACTTGATGTAACTCAGATTTCTGACTGGACATAGCAAAGTGGGGCTAACTTCAACCTCCACAGAGCAGGGTTCTATGAAGGTAAACTGATCCCTCTCCAGTGCCCTTCTCTGCTTGCCTGAAGGAGTAATTCCATCAGGACTTCAGTCCTTCTCTGCCAATCACACCTAGTTACTCAGGATCTCATCAATGGTGCAGATGAAACATGAAGCTCCAAAATATTGATATAAAGGCCAAAGAGTCCCACTGTGTCCCTGGGTCCAGATGGCTCCAGAGGTGAATTGAGACAGGTGACCTTGCATAGCTTCCCTCACTTAAATACAAGTCATTTGTGTGTCATGGTATCACCTTCCAGATGTCATGGTGCTCTTGGAGAATGAAGGCCAAACAAGAATGGCAATCAAAGACATTTCAACTTTTGCAGCTAGTTAGAGGGAATAAAAATAATTTATAAAAATAAGAATCAAATGCATTGTGGAGATAGAGAGCATCCCAATACCTAGCACTAGTTAACACTGTTTATGTTTGAAGATTTCAAAGAGCTTTATAAACTTGAGATTACAATGAATATACCTGCTGATACAGTATATTAGAGAAAATAAGTGAATAAGTGATTGATTCAAGAGTAATATTTAATTTTAGAATAACAGTAGCATTTTTCAAGTCTAACAATGTGAAATGCTATTTCACATCCTAATGAATGAGTGAATATACTTTGTTTAAAATGAGATTTTTAAAGGAAAACTTTTTCCATGCTTGCACAAATAAAAGCCATCTTATGGAGACCATATAGCTCCTTGTTTATGGAAAAAGAAGTTACACAAACTGCTGTCTCAAAGTTATTTTCTACTAAAATGATACTGTAGTTTGGAATACTTTTGAACTAAGAAAAGCATTTTGACTAGCATAATCCTTTTCCTATGATTCAAAAAAAAAATTTAGTCACACTCTGACAGGGGAAGGGAAAGAAAGTACATAAATGACCAAAATCCAAAGAAAGTACATAAATTGCTCCTTATTCATTAATGTAACTATCTACTCAAGGCACAATGGAGATAATTGTTTTTTTTTTTTGTTTTTGTTTTTTTTTGTTTTTTTAATATCCACATGTAAGAGTTGTATGGCCAGGATGATTGAAGGATCTTTGAATCCTTGGAAAAGGATTTGGGGAGGTCACTCCAATCTGGCCCTCCCCATCCCAAGGATACAGTGCTCTGCTCTAGGGCCACACTTCTAAGGATGCCAAGCCAGTTGGGGCAAAGGTGGGGAGAGGAGGGTAGTGGTTGAGCCTGACTTCCCCAAGGCCACCTGTAGCTGTAGCTACTGTTGCTTCCTCCCTATTTCTTCCTCTTCCTAAGAGGGCCCCTGACACAAGGCCTGACTTTTCCTTGCATGCATTCCAATGCTCACACACTTTCCCAAGATATTATGGGAGTCCATAACTACCTTCATTTTATTTTAGGAATTTTGACACATCAGAAAGAAATTTTTTCCAGAATTTTAAAATTAAATTCTGCTCCACAATTTGCCTTGGTATTACTTAATCTCCTCCCACCCAAAAATCCCTCCCTTGTCTTTTTCTCTCACCCTTTGCTTCCCCATCCTCTCATTCCTTCCCCTTTATTTCTTTATAGATTTTGGAGGATGTTATGCCCTTCATATTATAGTATATAGTATATATATATATATATATATATATATATATATATATATATATATATATATATATATATAGTGTTGCCTATTAAACCCATTCCTAATGAGAGTAGGTTTTCAGAAATACAAGCCCTCCTCCTCCTCTAATGCCTGTGTGTCAATTCTTCACCTCATTTGTATAACATGATTACTATTTTTACATTCAGTCTGCCAGTCTTTCTTTTGCACTACTCTATTGTTAATGTGAATCTTAAACATATAGCTTATATTTCCCATGTAAAAAATTGTCCATATTTAAACAGTTTGTCCATGTTGAGTTCTTTGAAATTGATTTTTAATATTAGCTTTTATATGTTAAATTTTCTGTTAAGTTCAGGTTTGGTTGATAGAAAGTCCTGAAAATCTTCAAGTTCATCGAAGATCCATTTTTTCCTTATTCAAAATTATAGATAATTTTACTGGATGTGATATTTTTGACCAGAAAAGCCTAGTTCTTTTGATTGCCAGTACATATGATTATAGGACCTGTGGTGGTTATTTTTTTTCTTTTTTATTGTAGCTTCTGATAAGTCTTGTACAAGTCTAACTGTAGCTCCAGGATATTTGAATTATTTTTTTTTCTTGTTTCTTGCAAAATTTTCTCTTTGATCTGGGGGTTTTGAAATTTGACAATATATTCCTGTGGGTTTTCCATAAAGGATCTCTTTAAGGTGGTAATTGGTCGATTTTTTTCCTTTTGTACTTTGTCCTCATGTTCTATCACTCAAGCACAATTTTTTTTGGGAATTATTTCCTGTATTATTTGTGTTCAGGTTCTCTTTTTGGTCATAACTTTCTGGCAGTCCAATTATTCTTATATTTTCTACTCTTGATCTGTTCTTCAGATCTATTATTTTTCTTACAAGATGTTTCACATTCTGTTCTATTTTCTCATTCTTTATAATGTTTTGTTATTTCTTGGTCTCTCTCTCATAGCTTTACTGGATCAATTTTAATTTTCAAAGAATTATTTTTATCTTTGAGACTGTATCTTTATTTCTAATTGGCTAATTTTTTCATAATCTTGTTTTTCTTGGATTTTTAAAAAATATTTTTCTCAATGTCTTTAATTTGGTTTTTAAATTCTTTTTTGAGTTTTATAAAATCTCTCTGGGTAGGGAGCTATTTCAATTTACTCTTTTTTAACTAATGTGTCCTCCTCTGAAGATGACTCTGGTATTCCTTGTTCCTATAATATGCTTCAATGGTAGAGTTCTTTCTTCCCTGCTGGTTCTTTTTTTTTTTTTTCTAATAATAAGAGGTATTAGTGTAAGCACCTCTAATTCTGGGGTTTGAAGATGGTCCCTCAAGCTTTCCTTTAGCTCTCTACTTTACCATGAATCCTAAACTAAGAGCTCCACCCTCCAGCAAATGCCCACAGCCAGCAGCATCCCTGCCTCCCAGCTCTGCACTCACTGGGTGCTGGTTCTTTCTCATCCAGGCAGGGCCTCTGCTCAGCAGTATAGTTGAGCCTGGCCTTCCCAATCAGTAGAGATTCATTTCTTCTTCCTGGACTCAAACTCTTACTGGACAAACAGTCAGGGTGGTGAAAGTCTCTGTGGTTCCTGCTGAGGCTCCAGCCACATCCAGCTAGTCCAAGGAGTCCACATTTGATGCTTCTGTGGAGCTAGCTAGCCCTGAGGTAATTGCACTTCAGACAGGTTAATTCCAGCCCAGGGTCTTTCTTCAAACCTTCTCAGGTTATATCAGGAGGACCCCTGTTCTGCCTCAAATCTTGATTTTTTTCACCAATCTATTCTTGTCCGGAGGCATTCTTTGTGGGGGAAATCAGTAGAGCCTGAAATTTACCAATCTACCACCATATTTCCAGAATCCTCCCTGTTCTGATTCATTTATAAATACATAGTGGATCATAAGAAAAAAATTAAAATTATCACTTTCCTTTTCTTATTGAAGAACAACTTATTATAAAATTATAAAGAGAATCATATAGAACTTTCGTGTAGTGGACTCAGATATTGTTGCTTGATTGATTAATCAAATAGAATGACAAACAAAATAAATGATTTACTATTTGTTGTCATGGAACCATCCATTTTAACAGTCTATTAATCAAGTAAGCCAGAATTTGCCTGGATTCTGCTTACTTTGTATGCATATGATTCCTACCATTTATGTGGTAAGGGTTGTTGCCTATCTCCTTTCAATTAGTCAATCAGAGATTTGTGTTAGGAGAACAAAAAGGAATTTATTGCTTTTTCATCAGAAAAGACACCTCAGCAAGGAGTGCAAAGATAAACAGTTCTCAGCAAGTGTAGATTGATCCCAAAGCAGAGTCCCCACCCACCCCTGGCTGTTCCTCACCTTGGCTGGACTTCAGAGCTTAGCAGGAACTTTCCCCAACATCAAGGAAAGAACATGAACCCCCAAAAGGGATAAGGGTCTGTAAAGGAGCAAGGTCTGGTCAAATGGGATCTTGTGGTGCCTTATCGTCTCTTGAGTCGCAAGGGGAATTGTGGTGCAAGAATGTGAATGTCCTGAGGAGGCTTCAGTAATGGAAAGCTAGGGAAAAAGAACAAAGTTTCTTTTCAAATCTCAGGCTACCACCCTGATCATCAAATCCCTAAGGACCTGACATTCTTACATTCTTTTGGGGAAGATAACCTCCACTTAGACCATCTACTGATGTCCCTGTGGATTTCAGCCTTCCCATTCAAGTCCCATTTCTCCAATTCAGTTTTCACAACTGTGGAAAACAAACAAATAGCCATGTATTTCTCACACATTCAGCTTTCCTTGATATCCAAGCAGAACTGAATACTTGTCTATGAATTCTAATTGCTTCTTGTTCATATCTCTATTATATATGACTAAATTCTATTTTGTATCGAACTAATTTTGTTTGTTGTATTTCCCTGATTAGACTATAAACTCATTGAGGGTAAATAGTATGTCTTATTTATCTTTATATATCTTCATGTATCTGGACCTAATACTGTGTCTTGAAGATAATAGTTTTCACTAGATATTTATGTTTATTAAATTTGGAAAGAGTAGGAAAAAAGGATTGTGAAATGTTAGTAAAAAAAGTATAATTGTAACTTGAAGAATCAAGAAACTGTTCTAATTAATAGAATACTGACATTGTATACGAGTTCAGTTTTTCAAAATTAATGATAATTCTTTCAGGTATCTTTCATTCAAAATGTGAGATATAGTAGCTCTCTTTCTCTGAGACAGTGATGTATAATATAGCTGTTCCTGTTAATTTGAAGAGTCACCCAATAAGCAACATATTCTAGACCAGGACCTTAACCAAGCTGAAAATGTTATGCTAACTGCAGCTGATCTAACAAAAGGGTCCCATATTCATGAGAACATAGATTGGCAACTTTGATAGAATCAGAAGGAATGATCAAGCTAAAGTGTAGTAGCTTAACTTGTAAATAAAAGTTAAATAACCTTCAATGAAACTATTGATGAAGATATTAAAAGGGTACAAGAACAATGAAGAAAATAGATGATTAAATTTTTATATATTTTATGTGTATATTACATATATATGAATATATACACATACATAATACATGGCATATTTCCTTTATTTATTAACAGAGTTCTGACACTAAGCAGTATCATCTCATACTCTCTCTTTTTGTCTAAGAAATAAGGGTCTTTAGAGTATCTCTAGTTTATTGCCAGGTAGTAATGCTCTAGGAATGCAATATACATATTGCTCATATATGCCATATAAATACTTATAATATTTGTGGAACTACAACAAATATTAGTACATAAATATTCTAAACAAACAAAAATTATCTCAAATGTTCCTGACTTATAAAGAAAATATACTAGAAAAAAAGACAAAAAGAGGAGAAAAAAAAAGCTTTTTATTTTTTTTTTAATGGATCCCTACAAAGCCAAGACATCTTCAAAGGGATATCTTGCATGGAAAATCTTTCCTACTATTTTTAGTAGATTTAAATAGTACACCAAAAACATCATGGAGAAGACATTATGTGTAGTAACCTCTCTAAGCTTACTGCTTCAATTGTGTCCTTCTAGAGTAGAGTCTCCTGATGGTTAATGAGTACTACTACTACACTATTACTACAAATAGCATTCTAACAGTAAACCTGTGGATGCTGTGATGTTCTTTAAGGACCAAAATGATGTGAGTGATGAAGATACCTGATGATGGTAGGCACTAAAAGTTGAGGTTTGGCCATGTGAAGAATTCACAAAGGCCATTCTTTTTGGCAAAAGGTACATTTATATAGGGAAGAGGTAATACACAAAATGAAGGGATAAAATATACCCCAGAAATGGTAAATATGAAATAGAGTTGGGAGAGCATATGAAAGACAAACTCCTCAGTGGAACTCAAAATTACTCAGTAGAAAGGGAGCACCCCATGAGGTTGGTACATGCCTTTAACTGGCAGGCTAAATCCTGAAAGGGACCTTGCACCCTAAAAGTTATTTAGCTATAGGTAGGAGAAGTAAGGTTGGGAAGCAGAGTGGACTTAGGAGAGAGACCATCTGGCATGGGAGAAGGAGAAGGAGAAAGATGGAGTGCCTTGAGGACCAATCCAAAGGAATGCAGCAACCCCCTCCCAGGACCATCATTCAGGACCTCTTTAGCCTTCCTCTTAATATTTGCTCCCAGCCCCCACAAGTGTGCTTCAACTTTACAATCAACCAGTAGATTCAATGGCAACTTTTACTGAAGATTTGGCATAAATTTAAAGTACAATGGAATTAAGGCATACTTGTAAAGAATACAAGTGGCCAAGACAATTCATAGTTTGAGCTAAAAGGCCTTAATTTCTTTTCTTTCACAGGATGTTACTTGTGAAATTTGCTGCAGGGTGTAGTATTGCTTATGCATGAATTGTTGTTGAGTTATTTTATTTATATCTGACACTCTCTGACTCCATTTGGGGTTTTCTTGGTTGCAATACTGGAGTGGTATTTCCTTCTCCAGTTCATTTTAAAACTGAGGAGGAAGAACTGAGGCAAACAGAATTAAGTGACTTGCAGAGGATCATATTGGTAGTAAATATCTGAGGCTGTATTTGGATTTCTCTTCATAGGATTTGTTATTTTTGGTTAAATGAATTTTTGCTGTGAAGCTGGGTCATTTGCCTTCTGAATTGACTCATCACTGAGCCCTGAGGTAAGTAGGCCCCTGGGGAGCCTCATTCATTGTTTTGTCACCTTCAATAATTGGCTCTTCTAGATGGTAGCACTCTTTATTATGTTGTGTGTTAATAGTGCTCTGCAGTTGGAGTTGTGCTCTTAGTCAAGGCAGGAGTACTTAGTCTACTCATAGAACTTACCCCATAGAATTATTGTAAGGATAAAATGAGCTATTTGTATGAGCCATTTGTATTTTGAAATCCTTAAAGATCTATATAAATAGTATGTATTTTATATTATATTGTATATATACAAATATTTGTATAGTCATTGTTGTCACATCATAATTATCATCACTACTAATTATAATTAGAAAGAAGCTAATAGATCTGGTACAAAAAAGTCACCCATTGATTTAGGCCCAGAGAGATAAATAATTTGTGTAATTCACACAGCTAAATCCATGATTTTATTTACTAGAGCTGAATACCTTGTATTTGAATCATTGTACTTGAAATGCTGAATACAAAAGAATGAATTTGAACATTGTTAAAAATATAAGTAGGTGGATGGCTTTGTGAAAATCATTTTATTTCTGATCCTTAATTTTATTAGATATAAAGGGCCATCATAACATCTACATGTTCCATTATATATTAATGTTGCAAGGAAAGTACTTTTCAAATCCTAAGGGACCATTTAAAATAACAGTGCTGTTATTTGTCATTTTGGGATCAAACTATGTTTGTAAGGTGTTTGTTTACTTTGGTAAAAATCTTTAAGAGTATTTTAGAATAGAAAAAAAGTTACTTTGATGAACTTCCTGGATCATTTTTCCCCCTGGTTACATATCGTATGCTAAATGTCAGTTGAGGTAAAAAGACCGTTTTAAATTACACCACTGAATCATATAACTTAAGCCTCTCCTTTATTCTGTAGCTCCTTTCTCTTGTATTCACACACTAAAATGTGAAGACAAGAGGCATAAATATCAAAAGCATTATTCTTAAAATTGTCTAAAATTAACCTAAATTTTATGTTACTCTTAGAGGCAAGATCATCAATTTATTTGGACAAGATAGAGGAGGGGTAGGAGGATCTCTCTGTTGACTGTCATCATATAATCTGTCAACCATATGGTACTCAAGGCAATGGCTTGCTGTTAGTCTGTTGGTAATGTTAGGTTGTTTCATTTAGTTAAGCTGATTTTTTAGGATTGCTACACTAACTTATGATTAAAAAAAGTAAAAGGGAAGGCTCCTCCAAGTATTTTAGGGCTTCAGATCTAATATTCTACAATTCAATGATTCTCTTACATTACCTTAAGCCAAAAAATTGAAGTGACAATCATCTGGCTCATTTTATAACTATAGCAAACAAAATCAGATAAATCCATCTATAAAGAAACTCCATCAAATTTTTAAAATATTTTAACTCCATAATATTAAACAAGTTTAAAATTTAATTCCATTTTACATTTTAATGAGAATCCATCAAAGGGATAGATATCCTCTTTAGAGACAGATGTAGTTGACTGTCTATAGTGAATGATATTAATAGGATTTGCCCAAATATCTATTTTATTTTGCATTTTGTAGATTATTACTATAAGTTCCTTTCTGTTGTATCATCATCTTATCTTTGATATTTTTTTCAATTTTGTTGGTTGTAAGACTGTCACTTCTGAACTAAGATGGTCAATAAAGAATGGGTTTCTGTGTTCCAACTTATCTCTCAACTGAGGATGTACTGTGAAGCAAGTCACTCTTTTACAGAAAAGGCTGTCCTTTCTTTGAACCATAATACATTGAAATGAGCTATCAAATACAAATTCTGTTATTATACTTTTATTTGGTTTTATTGAATGCTACTTCTAATAAGTAGGCATTTAGTGAAGACTTACACATATTTTGTTCAATAATATTTTATTGTAATTGCTTTACCTTGTATACAAGATGATACTACCAATTTCTAATCACCATTGCCTTTGTAGTTATGGTCATAAAATTCTATTAATCCATCTGTATTCTTTCAGCTAAAGCTCCTTGTCACTTTATATGTTGGTCAAAATAAACCAGGGTCAGGGATGAAGATAGTAGATATGAAACTAATTGGTCCACATAAATCCAAACCTATATTTTACTCTTATCAGAATCAGCAATAAAATAGAAATTGGATTGTCTTTGAAAAACTGATTTTGGGTTTAATAAAATAAAGATTCAATGGACTTTAAGAAAATTTTCACCTTAATTTTAATGCTTTTTAAAGGAATATGTGCCTTTTTATGACTGAAATTGGCATATCTGATTATAATTTTTTTTCAAGCTGATACTCAACTTTTTTTTAAATTCACAAACTTTAGAATTAGTAGAAACAGAAATATATTTCTTTTATTGGGGTTGTGTAGGTGTACATTTTGGGGGTTAAATAGCTTAGTAAATTATTTCTCCATGGAATAAAGTTCCCCTTTAAGTCAATATTAGCCTATATAATTAGAGATAATTTCACTTCAACCCTTAGCTATGTATTAAAGTGATCAATTATTTCAGTTAGAAGATTAAGTGTATTTAGACAGTTCAGTCCAGACCAACCAATCCTCCAGTTGCTCTTTGCAGGTACATCTATAGGTGCATCCTTTGATAGCCCCCTCAATATTCCATTCTATTTTTAACAAATTCTACAATCTAATTCAGGTGCTGCCTTTTGCTTTTACTTTCTTATGGTAACACACTATGTCTAGAGAAGGAAAAAAAAAAGAAGGGAAAATAAAGTTTATTAATTGACCACCTAATATTTCAGAGTTTCTGAATGGCAAGGAATCTTTTCAAGGAATTGTGTACTTCTTTGTTTTTTTTTAATTGACACTTTATGTATTTCAGATAATTTTATTTTCTTTCTCTCCTACCATCCCTCTACCTCAATGGAAAAAAAAAGAATGACAAAACCCTTATAATGTGTATGTATGATCAAGTAAAACTTATTCCCTTATGCTTCTGACTGGTCTTTGAATACTTTGTGACTTGATTTTTGAAAAATTCAGATGATACTTACATTTCATACTTCCAATATTTGTGCAGCATCTTTTAAATTTTGTCCCTATTGCTTGACATTTACCTTGATGCTTCTTATTTGAGTGTGCCCTCATGCCCTTTGATCTTCTGGGGGTGGAAAGGTAGGATGGAATGAGAAGAATTGTTCAGGTTTTTTTTTTTTTTTACCTTCATTAACAAATTAAGAATATGCAATATTCTGTTGCTGAAATTTCATATGAGGATCTGCCTTTGGCAGTGTCTACATTACCTTTCAGCTGCTGGAGCTAATGAAGGGCTCTCTCTCTAGAGTAGTTATTAGAATAGCCCATTCCTTCTCTGTTCCTACCAGTATAAAGTGGCAGGCCAGAAGGTATAGATGGTGACATGGGCAGATTCCAGGAGGAGATTACTATTCAAATCATTTCTCATATGACCAATCACTCTGCCAAATTTTCTGTCTTTATAATCAGAACATATTCACATTTGGTAGAGATTCATAACTCTTACTTATATTAATATGTGTTGTGCACATGACTCAAAAAGTAACTGGATCTTAACAGTAAAACATAAATTAAGATGTGTAGTAGAGTATTGAATTTTCTCCTAAAATCCAAACGGGATCATAAATAACAGATGAAGTGTAATGGCATAGAACGTAAGAATAAATGACCCTATAAGGTTTGAATTTCCAATTAGAATCAGGTAAGCATTCAAAGAGTTGGTCCTTAAGTATATTCAGAATTGATTAGCTCATCTCCTGTGATTCCTATGCCTTTAGTAAATGTCCAGCATAATGTCATGGATTTGTTTGCAGAAACAATTATTCCAAGTCTCAAGCTTGGGGTCTTTTTGTACATTTTTTCTATTTTTCTACTTGTAGGTGCTTTCTATACTGTGCATCCAAATATTATGGACAAATAATATGGTGAGTGATTACTTATTGTTCTCTAAAATTGGTATTGCTGCATGGAAAATCATAAGGATCTAGATTCCTATAAGAGTCTCTCAGATTTCAATACATGGCATAATTCACATATCTCAGCTTCAGCATTTGCCCTAATATTAATTTTATGCTCCCTCAAAGTCAAGTTTTCTCATACAAATCTTTATTTCTCATCTTATTCATACTGTCTTTTTCTCTATCTCTGTCTTTCTCTTCCTTTGTGTCTGTCTCTATCTTTTTGTCTCTCTCTTTCAGGGTCTCTCTCTCCTTTTCTCTCCATTTACTCTCTTACTACTCTTCTCCTTGACTCTTGAATTATGTTGCCAAAACAGTATAACTCTATAGTTACTGAGTCATGTTCAACTGTTTGTGACCTGTTTTCTTGGCAAAGATATTGGTATGGCTTCCCATTTCCTTTTCCAATGAGAGACAGAGAGAGAGAGAGAGAGAGAGAGAGAGAGAGAGAGAGAGAGAGAGAGAGAGAGAGAGAGAGAGAGAGAGAGAGAGAGAGAAAGAGAGAGAGAGAGAAGAGAGAGAAGAGAGAGAGAGAGACAGAGACAGAGACAGAGACAGAGACAGAGAGAGAAGAGACAGAGACAGAGACAGAGAGACAGAGGCAGAGAGAGACAGAGAGACAAAGAGAGAGAGAGAGAGAGAGAGAGAGAGAGAGAGAGAGAGAGAGAGAGAGAGAGAGAGAGAGAGATTGATTTCACTAAGGTCATCCAGTTAGTGAGTGTCTAAGGTCAAATTTGACTTCTGAATTGTTTGACTCCAGGCCCAGTGCTGTATCCACTGAGCCACCCAAGCTGCCTCTATAATTCTATAGCTTTATGCAATGATTTCACACACACAAGGTTTTTCCCTACCTCCTTCCTGCCATGCTGTTAACATTAGCAGCAAGCAACATTCCTCTTAAATAAATCTGTTAAATTGTTGATAGAATCTACATGCCTTTATAATCTTGGGAATAAATTGTGTCCTTCTCGCCAACATCTCTAATCCTTTTATTTATATGTGTGTCAGAAATTATGTCCATGATTGAATGTTGACAATCTTAATAAATAGTGAATAAATCTAGCAGCCAAAATCTATAAAGCAGAAATTACAGGGCAACTATGTGGTTTAATGAATAGAGTGCTGGAATAAGAAATATTTGAATTGCCTCAGTTTCCTCAACTATAAAATGGAAATAATGATATCCACCTCCAACTGTTGTTATGAAGATTAAATGGGGTAGTAATTGAAAAACATTTAACAGATTGCCTTTCACATAGTAAGTGATATATAAATGTTAGCTATTACTCATTAGTTAGTTGCATGCCACTTCTGCCTGATCATTTTGTAAAAACCCAAAATAAAAAAGGAAGTTACTCATATATAAAACCTTCTTTCTCCCTTTCACTTTATTACTAAGTAAAACTTGGATATGAAGTCTAAAGATCTAAGCAAAGGAGGAATAAAATACAACTTATTTTCTACCTACATGCTACATCTTAAAAAACCATTACTTTTTCACCTATGTTTAATATATACTAATAAGGGTAGCTCATTGATAATCTTTGAAATCATAGTTGAATTGGTCTTGTAGTTTATGTGTAGTTTAATTAGTTAAAAACTCTCTCTTATAATATGACTGGTTCAGAGCACTTTCCTATGTACCTCCTACTGCCCACAGCCAGATATATTCCCTTCTGAGAAATTTTCATTTTTGGTGGAATATGTCATTGTTTAGTTATTTTGGTTGTATCTGATTCTTTTTTTTTAACCACATTTGGGTTTTTCTTGATAAAAATATTACCATTTCCTTCTCCAGTTAATTTCATAGATGAGGAAACTGGGGCAAATAGCATTAAGTGATTTGCCTGGGGTTTCACAACTAGAATGTGTCTGAGGCTGGATTTGAATTCAGATCTTTTTGATTCTTATTCCATTGCTTTATGCTCTGGACCACCTATCTGTCTTAGGAATACATGGACATGACACAATTTCTTGAATACAAATCCTAATGAGCAGCCCCACAAAAGATGCACTAAAATAGAATACTGTGGATAAAAGCCTAATGATAGCATTGAGAGATACAATAGTTCACAGGGCACCAAGAGTATTTACATTATGAAACATATTTAATAATAACATATCTGGAAAAGCTCATAGAAATAGTAATCTGGAAAACTTTTATATTTAAAATGTTCTAAAAATAAAATAATGCCAAGAACAAGTAGTATAAAATATGCCAGATTTCTCCCTAAATGGAATATTGACCATTAAATCAAATAGGGAGTTATATGAAATTATCATATGAGTCACTTAATACATGATGACATTAAGGTATATAGCTCCACAGAGATATATATTATGCATTTATTTCATCTTCCCCAATAATATCAAAATATAATTTGGAATGAATATAAAGTTCTTAATGTACAAAATGGAAGAATATAGATTGAAAGCTTTTAACTTAAATCTAGAGGTTAAATTGAACAAATGGATAAAGGTGACTCAACTTGATGAATTTACTTATTCAGGAAAAGACTTTAATCTTTCAAACAAAAAGTTGAAGTAGTGTTTTTGAAATAGTTTTTACTGATAGATCCTTTTTTTTTTTTTAAACATTATCATATTACATGTGAATTCTACCAAACATTTAAAGAACAACTAACTCCAATGCTATATAAACTATTTGAAAAAATAGGGAATGAAGGAGTCCTACCAAACTCCTTTTATGACACAGACATGGTACTGATACCTAAACCAGGTAGATCAAAAACTGAGAAAGAAAACTATAGACCAATCTCCTTAATGAATATTGATGCTAAAATCTTAAATGAGATATTAGCAAATAGACTTCAGAAAATCATCCCCAGGATAATACACTATGACCAAGTGGGATTTATACCAGGAATGCAGGGCTGGTTTAATATTAGGAAAACTACTAGTATAATTGACCATATTAATAATCAAATTAATAAAAACCATATGATCATCTCAATAGATGCAGAAAAAGCATTTGATAAAATCCAACATCCATTCCTACTAAAAATGCTTGAGAGTATAGGAATAATTGGCCTATTCCTTAAAATAATAACAAGCATATATTTAAAACCTTCAGTAAACATCATATGTAATGGCGATAAACTAGACCCTTTCCCTGTAAGATCAGGAGGGAAACAAGGTTGCCCACTATCACCATTACTATTCAATATAGTACTAAAAACTCTAGCCTTGGCAGTAAGAGCCGAGAAAGAGATTCAAGGAATTAGAGTAGGAAATGAGGAAATCAAATTATCACTCTTTGCAGATGACATGATGGTATACTTAGAGAACCCCAAAGACTCTGCTAAAACGCTATTAGAAATAATTCAGAATTTTAGCAAAGTTTCAGGATACAAAATAAATCCACATAAATCCTCAGCATTTTTATACATTACCAACACAATCCAACAGCAAGAGATACAAAGAGAAATTCCATTCAAAATAATGATCGATAGTATAAAATATTTGGGAATATATCTACCAAAGGAGAGTCAGGAATCATATGAGCAAAATTACAAAACACTTGCCACAAAAATAAAGTCAGATTTAAATAATTGGAAAGACATTCAGTGCTCTTGGATAGGCCGAGCGAATATAATTAAGATGACAATACTCCCTAAACTAATCTATTTATTTAGTGCTATACCAATCAGACTCCCAAGAAACTATTTTAATGACCTAGAAAAAATAACAACAGAATTCATATGGAACAACAAAAGGTGGAGAATTTCAAGGGAAGTAATGAAAAAAAAAAATAAATGAAGGTGGTCTAGCTGTACCTGATCTAGAACTATATTATAAAGCAACAGTCACCAAAACCATTTGGTATTGGCTAAGAAATAGACTAGTTGATCAATGGCATAGGTTAGGTTCACAGGGCAAGATAGTGAATAAAATTAGCAATCTAGTGTTTGACAAACCCAAAGATCCCAAATTTTGGGATAAGAATTCATTATTTGACAAAAACTGCTGGGAAAACTGGAAATTAGTATTGCAGAAACTAGGCATGGACCCACATTTAACACCACATACTAAGATTAGATCAAAATGTGTCCAAGATAGGCATAAAGAACAAAATCATAAATAAATTAGAGGAACATGGGATGGTTTACCTCTTGGATTTAAGGAGGAGGAAGGAGTTTGTGTCCAAGGGAGAATGAGAGACCATTATTGATCACAAAATAGAAAATTTTGATTACACCAAATTAAAAAGTTTCTGCACAAACAAAACTAATGCAAACAAGATTAGAAGGGAAGTAAATTGGGAAAACATTTTTACAGTTAAAGGTTTTGATAAAGGCCTCATCTCCAAAATATACAGAGAATTGACTTTAATTTATAAGAAATCAAACCATTCTCCAATTGATAAATGGTCAAAGGATATGAACAGACAATTTTCAGATGATGAAATTAAAACTATTTCCACTCATATGAAAGAGTGTTCCAAATCACTATTGATCAGAGAAATACAAATTAAGACAACTCTGAGATATCATTACACGCCTGTCAGATTGGCTAAGATGACAGGAACAAATAACAATGAATGTTGGACGGGCTGTGGGAAAACTGGGACACTGATGCATTGTTGGTGGAGTTGCGAAAGAATACAGCCATTCTGGAGAGCAATCTGGAATTATGCCCAAAAAGTTATCAAAATGTGCATATCCTTTGACCCAGCATTGCTGCTATTGGGCTTATATCCCAAAGAAATACCGAGGAGGGGAAAGGGACCTGTATGTGCCAAAATGTTTGTGGCAGCCCTTTTCATAGTGGCTAGAAACTGGAAAATGAATGGATGTCCATCAATTGCAGAATGGTTGGGTATATTATGATATATGAATGTTATGGAATATTATTGTTCCGTAAGAAATGACCAACAGGAGGAATACAGAGAGGCTTGGAGAGACTTACATCAACTGATGCTGAGTGAAATGAGCAGAACTAGGGGATCATTATACACTTCAACAATGATACTGTATGAGGATATATTCTGATGGAAGTGGATATCTTCAACATAGAGAAGAGCTAATCCAATTCCAGTTGATCAATGATGGACAGAATCAGCTACATCCAGAAAAGGAACACTGGGAAATGAGTGTAAACTGTGAGAATTTTTTGGTTTTGTTTTGTTTTGTTTTGTTTCTCTTCCCATATTATTTTTACCTTGTGAATACAATCCTTCCTTTGCAACAACAACAACAACAACAAAAAAAACAACAACAAAAAAACCCAAAACAACAACAACAACAACAACAATAACAACAACAAAACATTATCATAGTTATCTCCAGTATTCTCTCTCTGCTAGTGAGCCAGTCCATATAACTAATAGCATTTTAAAAAATTAGCACAACTAATTAATTTATTGAAAATGTTCAATGCAATGTATAACATCTGTAGACCTTCTGCTTCCAAGAAGGAATGTTTTTGGTAGTATCTTCTTATATCTATTCCTTTGAGTGATACCTGATCATTATAATTTTGCTACTTTCAAATTTGAATTTTTTTTGGTGTATAACTTTCCATTTAAATCATTGCCATTATTATGGGTTATTTTGTTTTCTTAGTATTGCTAACTTCTGTCTATATCAGTTTATGTTGATTTTTTCTGTGCTTATTTGTTTTCATCACATACAATACAATAATTTCATGCAACACAATAATCCATTATATTCATGTAATACAATTTGTTTAGCCATTCCCCAATATATGGGCATTTTTTTTCCTAGTTCTTTATTATTATAAAAAATGCTGCTAAGCATATTTTGATATGTGAGGAATTTTTTCTTATTGATAGCTTTCTTGGAGTTTAAGACCAATAAGTTGTTGAGTCAAAAGATATGGACATTTTAGTCACTGTGTTAGCAAAAGTTCAAATTGCTTTCTCAGTTATACCATTTTATAGCTCCACCAATAATGCATTAGTAAGCGCATAAGTCTACAACTCCTCCAACACTGGCTACTGGTATTGGTATTGCCAATTTGGAAGTTGTGAAATCTAGGGTTATTTTAATGTGTATTCTCTTATTTTTAGTGATTTGATTCATTCTTTATGTGACTGTGAAAACTTTGAAATGTGTTTTTGAGAACTATTGTTTTCTTATATTGTTTGATAAAATTTTGACTGGGGAATGATTATTAGTAACACACACATATATGCATACATTAATGTATAGACACATATTCATACATATATGTATATACATACATGTACATGTGTATACACATATATAACATTATATATATGTATATATGCATATATACATATATATGTGTATATATATGTGTATATATATATATATACATATATATATAAAACTAAATTCTTATCTGAAAAATTTGAAACAAAAATGTTTTCCTATTCAACCACTTCCTTTCTTATCCTAGGTATATTAATTTTGTGTATGTAAAAGCTTTTCTGTTTCATAAAATCAAAGTTTTCTATTTTATCTTTTGTGATTGCCTTAGTCTATTACTTGGCTAAAAAGACATCTCCCACATATCTCTGTAAAAGGCATATAATCTGTTTTTCCTCTAATTTTAGAAATCATGAACTGGTTGTATATCTATTTAGAATGGATTATAAAATTTGGTTTGCTTCTATTTCTCAGTTATCTGGCCTAGAACCTGCAGCCTAGAGAGCTGTAGAATTGGTGCTCTAGGGTTGATTTCTATCATTCCAATCTTTAAGGCTCTGAGAGGAGGGAATGGTCATGATGATGGTGAGGAGGCGAACGTTTAGCTCAATTTCAAAACCAGATATATGACCAGTTCCCTTTCCTCTGTTCCTATTCTCATTTTCACTCTGTGTTTGTCTTGGCCCTTGAAATCTTCTATAATCTACAGTCTTTTCCTAGTTTTAGAAGCTCAAACAAATCTCTGCAGCCATGAGCTCTGCTTCTATGCTATCTGTTTCTTGCAATCTTAGCAAAGTTCCTCAGTGTGGAGCTGGGATCTTCACAGCATTAGAGCTAGAGAAAAAGATGGGAAGTCTGAGTCTATGTGTTAGGGTCTTTGGCTTAGCTAGTGAAAACATGCTACCAGCAGTGTGGAAAGGAGGAGAAGGGTTCTGCTTCACTTTAAACTATGTGTATGGAATTTTTAAATTTTCTTTTGGATTTGGGATATCCTAAATAATGAGGCAGCTTGAGGTGATTTATCTTTGGTAAATAATTTGTATTTTGGAGAGATCTGAGAGTTGTGAGATTAAAGTAAAAGTCTAATATTCTTGCTTATTTATAACTAGTCAATGCAGAGTATAGGCCATTGTCTTATTCACCTGCACAAGAATCTATAGAACACTAAATATAAAAGAGTTAATATCATTATAGGAACTTATATAGGAAATTTCTAGATGGGCTTCAGTGAGATAATAATAATTATGAAACCTAATCATCCAAGTTCTCAAAATTATAGATTAGAAGTTTGCTATCTTTTGTAAGCTCACAAACAACATATATAGTACCTCACTCTCAAATCATTGAAAATTCAACAAATATGCTGCACTGTAAGTAGAATATAATTACATAAAAGTTTTATTCACAAATTTCTTGTTATATTGACCCATAAAAATTTAAGAAAAATTTTAAATATTTTTCATCATGTTCATCTCCAAAGTATACTGAATGAAAACTTTTCAAGGTATTGAGACCTCCTGGAAGAAATCAAAGCATATGAGCACAGAAAGAAAAGGTAGGCCATCCCTACCATATGTCAGCTACTAGGATGGTCTTAGAGATGTGTGTAATGCATCTGTGTCCAATCACCTTTATTGAATCATAAAAATAAATAATTTTATCCACATAAACCATAGTTAGCCAGTCAGTAAACATAAAAATGTAGAGGAAGATTGACTGCTTTCCCAAGTGATATTTATATCTGAACTCATCAAGAAAAAGATGAAAACTAAGATAATATAATAATTGACATATGGTTCTTTAAGATTCACAGAGATCTCTGTGTATGTGATATGATCCTATCCCAATAGTATGATTAAACCTAATTCTTTCCTACATTCTATACATATACATCTGTAATTTATCTTATTATTGTTGTTATTTTTATATTTTAGCAAATTGATTATATACATCTCTGTGTGTAAATATAGTTCTTATTGAGCACTTGTTCTCTTCAACATGTTCATAGTTTTACTTTACAAAGCTTTATTGACAGTATGGGAAAGTGCCCAAATTTTTCAGAATGAGTCTTAAAATAACTGGCAGGTGGATAGTGCAGTGAATTGAGTGCTATCCAAGGTATAGGAAGACCACACATTACATCTTTCCTTAGACATTTACTTCATTGTACAGACCTAAGCAAGTCACTCAACCGTCTCTCAGGATCATTTGTCATATTTATTAAATGGGAACAATAGAAATGCTTGCATCATAACATTTTTTGTGAGGATCAAATGAGTTTAAACTCATCTTAGCTGGAGGAGTCATTTGGTACAACTGCTTTGTTTCATATTCTAATGAAACAGTGCGGTATAGTGCATAGAACACTAGACTGGTCCATAAGACATGACTTCAAACATCCTGCCTCAAAAGTAACTTGCTGTGTGATCATGGATGTATTGTCATTGTTGTTGTTTGCCCTTACTTGAAGAGCACTCTGACATAAGAGAGGGGATGCCATGACATGCAAGTGAACTGGATCTAAGTGAAGGAGACTGGGAAAGGTCATCTATCTCACTTTCCCCTCCAGAGCTACCTGAGTCCAGGGTCCAGATAGAGATCAGGAGAACTGGAGCTAGCTTGGGATACAATGGGAGGCCTTGGTTCTTATAAATCTCTGTTCCTTCTCAAAACTGAACTTATAAAATGAGGATTTAAAAAAGGGAGGGAGAGACGGTAGAAATTAGAGAAGAAAAGAATGATGGAGTAAATAAAGAAGGAAAGAAGGAAGGAAGGAAGGAAGGAAGGAAGGAAGGAAGGAAGGAAGGAAGGAAGGAAGGAAGGAAGGAAGGAAGGAAGGAAGAAAAAACTCTTATATAAACCAGGTCAATCAGAACAAATTACAATGTAGCCATAATTAAAAAGGCATATCTTAGTCTGCATATCATGAGATGAGGACTGGTTTTTTATCTGTCCTCTGGAATCATGGCTGATCATTTGTGAGTCCCAGTTATACAGAATTATTAATTTCATCATAAGCAAAGTAGAGGAACAAAGAAGAAATTTTATCCCTTAGATTAATGAATAGGAATTTAGTAGAGTTCTTTTCATGTAGAAAATGACACAGGAATATTTGTTGAAGGAATATGACAGATAGGCTCAGTTGCTTAGAACAAGGTGCTGATAATGAAAATAGTGATTGGTCACATTTATATAACATTTTGCTGTTTACATAGCACTTACAATAACCTGTGAAGGAGATAGGGTAATAAAATCAAGGTCATGAAAGTTCAAGGATTTCATTCTGATGTTTTTCATTTATCTGTGCCGCTGAGGCAGTGAGGTGAGGATGATAGATAAGATTTAAACTATGTAATACAGTGACATGAATGTAATTGTTTTTTAGTATGACTTTTTTCCCTTTAGAAGAAGAGATAGAAAAGAAAATCCTTCAAACTGCTTTATTTACTTCCTTAAGTACTTTTATGATGTTTAACCAATACAGGCACATGGAACATTTGGAAAATCTGATATGACCCAATTACACTATTATTATCATCAATCTCCTACATTATCATAGATTAAGAGCTAGAAGAGTCTTATATGTCATTGAGTTTAACTCCTTTATTTTGGGGAGAAATTAAACCCTAAGAGGTTAAATGATTTTCCTAAGGTTATGGAGCTAATAGGTATTTTAGATTATTTCATCATAGATTTTGAACAAAATTAGTCCTTTTAGGCTCATCTACATCCAATTTTCTCATTTTATAAAAGATAAAATTGAGGACTTAGGAGGCTAAGTAATTTAGATTAGGATAGTGTCATAGATAGGATATGAACTCAGGTCATCTAATTCCAAATACAGTGTTTCCTCCATTGTACTGGATTTGAAACCAAATTCTCCTGACTTTACATTAGCACTCTAACTAGTATAGCATGCTATATCTTTTGATTCTCATCTAATAGAGTACTTTAAGATATGCAAAATATTTCTTTATAACGTCCCCCTGAGGCATGTCAGGAAATATTGTTATCCTTACATTATAGTTATAGAGACTATAAGTATAGATCTATGGGCTATAAAGTGAGAACCTAATTTCAGTTAGCGGCCAGCCCAATACTTGCTATTAGTCACAAGAAAGACTTGAAGACTAGATAAATCCATGCAAATTTTGTGTACCATAGTCTGGTATAGAGCCAGTAGACCACATAGGAATACTGACTGGCCATCAGTGAACATTTATAAATGTATAGGTACATAAAAGTCTATATGCATACTGTCTGTATGAACAACTATATATGCATTTTTGTATAGATAAATCTCCTCTGTCTGTCCTGTCTCTCTCTCTCTCTCTCTCTCTCTCTCTCTCTCTCTCTCTCTCTCTCTCTCTCTCTCTCTCTCTCTTTCTTTTTCTCCTCCTTCCTGTCTTTTTGTGTCAGTATAGAAGGTGAAACCCCTAAGAAATCATATCCTAGAACTAGTTGTATTTGTAGGAGTTAGTGATGGAGAGGGATCCATAGAGATAATATGATTCAGTGATCTCAAATTCAAATAGAATTGGATCCCTGATGGCTGGATATTGACTTAGAAAATCACAATTTAACATTATTTATTTTAATAATTGTTAAAAATTTCCTAGTCACATTTTAATCTGGTTTCTGAAGTACAGGGGTGTTTTGCAGGTCACACACCCATTGGTCCAACCCCCATTATTTTGCTAATGACATTTGGCAGTCCCAGTTTCTTCTGATCTCCTCTGATTTTATTCAGAAGATTTCTGATAGATTGGGATTCCTTGAGCATATTTACTGACCTGCAATCAGCACAAACATTGCCTAACATTCCTCTTAGATTCACTCTGGCTTTGTTGTTGTCTTTCCCCAAAGTTCTACCTTCAGGTTAGTGTTTCAGGTCAGAAAAAGTAAGAACATAAAGAGGAAGGCTGTTTGATATTTTTCATCTTTGGAAAAAGGCAGCAGACTATTTTTTATTTATATGAATGAAATTGTAGAAAGGATTCTTGATCAAGATGTGATTTAAACTAGATCACTTTTGACTTTTCTTCCAACTCTTAAGATTCCTAGTTCTAAGAAACTGTTTAATCATTTTGTTTTGATTTATTTACATGTTTTTGGAACTGTATTCTGATTAAATTCCTGAGGTTATACAGGTGGCAACAACACTGTGAAAGAGTATTTTTTTTTTCTTGGAGTCAAGATTTATGTTCAAATGTTGTCTTTTATGCCTATTAATTGGCACAAAGCACTGAATCTGAAATCAGAATTACCTGAGTTCATATATGACCTCAGACATTTAGGCTTTGAGACCCTGAGTATATTACTTAACCTTTTTGTCTCAGTTTCCTCATCTATAAAATAGGAATAATAATTTAATAATTGAACCTAAGTTTAAAATGCTTAGCACAGTGCCTGACTTTAATTGTTACTTAGTTTCTTGTACCTTAGTATCTTCATTTATAATAATAACTAGTTTTTATGTAGCATTTTGAGGTTTTTCAAAGTATCAAACTTATATAATTTCATCACATGCCCAACCAACTATAAGGTAGATGCTACAGGCGTAGATGATTAGATTGCACCTAAGAGAAGTTAGCTGGGTTAGTATATTGGGTCACACAGCTAGTAAGTGTGTGAATGGATTCCAACCCAGGTTTTCTTGACTCTTAAGTTCAGCTTTCTATTTACTGTTCCACCCTGGAAAAAAAGAGGAAAAGGGATTATGTGAGCTTTGAGATTAGTTTTAGCTTCAGATCAATGATCCTATGAGTTTGGTTTAAAAGACAAAAACAAAACAAAACAAAACAAAAATACTTCAACAGACTTAGTTGCAATTGTGTTTTACAAGTGTGTTAAGGTCTATCTTCCCAAATGAATTATAAATAGCATCTAGAAGGCAGACATCATTTATTTTTCTTTAAAACTACTATGTATAATATCATTTAGAGTCACACATGAATTTATTTTCATCTAACAATATTAATATTGGTATTACTTTTTTTTCTTTTGTGGTAAGCCATTTTGGGTTAAGCGACTTGCCCAATCACACCACTGCTAAGAGTTAAATGTATGACTTTGGATTTGAATTCAGGCCCTCCTAACTTCAGGGCCAGTTTCTATCCACTGTACCACCAGTTGCTTCCCTATTTTTTCTTTTCTTTTCTTTCTTTTTTTTCTTTTTTCTTTTTCTTTTTCTTTTTTTTTTTTGGTCTTTCTTTTTTTCAACCATTATTTGTTAAACTTCATAAGGCAATATTATACTATATTAGAAAGAAGACTGTTTAAAATCAGAGGATCTGAGTTCAAATCCTAACTCTATTGGTTATCTTCATGACATGGGGCATATTGCTTCTTGAGGTGCATTATGATATATGTATAGTGGAAAGAGTACTGGATTTTGAATCAGAGGACCTGACTTCAGATTTTGGCTTTGCTCCATGTCTCTAGCTATTCCAGTTCATCCTCCACTTAGCTATGAAATTGATCTTCCTACTGGGTAGGTCTGATCGTATCTCCCTTATCCCTAACTCAACAAATTCCAGTGATTCTGTTACCTTAAAGATAAAATCAAAAAATAGTCAAAGGCATTTAAAATCCTTGACACTTTGGCCCCAATCTCTTTAGTAGTCTTACATCTTTTTTCCCCTCCATGTATTCAGCAGTCCAGTATTGGGCTTTTTGCTTGTTCTGAGAACAGGAGATTTAAACTCCAAATATTAAGTATTTCCAGGGTCTATCATCCCCCATGCTTGGAATTCTCCTCATCTTTACCTTCCAGTTTCCCTAACTTCATTCATATCTCAGGAATATTTTATGAGGATATAGCTCAACTGTTACTGCAGTGACAGTTTCAGATATAGAAAGCAAATTTGACCTTAGGTGCTTCTCATTTAGGTTTGGATGTAGGGCCATCTGGTCAGCAGATTTATTGAAGAGGGATATTGAATCCAAATTCTTGGCAAACTTACATCCTAAAAATAATTTTGTTGTCAATGCACATATCAAATATAGGTTCCAAGGTCATTGATTTACGAGGAAAGTAACAAAGTAAATCATTATAAAATTACTTTCAAAGAGTATTTATTTCCCTAACAAATAAAATAAATTCTTCATAATTTAAATTATTTAGATAATAAGTCCTATGTTAGGATTGCTAAGATTTGAAAGAAACCAATCTAAGGTGTAATTAATTCTATATTTGATTCCTATAATTTAAAAAAGTACTTGAAAATAATAACAACAATAGCATTTAGTACTTTAAGATATACAAAGAGCTTTACACACATTAAATTCTTATTTATGATCCTGGAAGGTAAATGCTATTATGACCCTAATTTTTCAGAAAGAAAATGAGGTGCAAAGAGGCCAGTGAGTGTCTCAGCTAGATTTGAACTCAGGTCTTTCTGACTTGTCCACTCTCCTCTGGGCTATCTAATTGCCCTAAGATTATACCTGACTCCATGTCCATTCCAATGCTATGGATGATTGATGATGATGATGATGATGGTGATGGTGATGGTATCTGAGGCCAGAGTGGAAAGGCACTCTGAGTTCCTTCTGGTTGGGATGAGTGTGGCTGGGGTGGTGATGTCAACATCCAGTATCTGGCTGGACCAGGGTAACAGAGGCTGGGGAAAAGACAAGGAAGAGCTCCCTGAAGCATGCTCCCAATGAGGCCTTTGACATCCTTTTGGAATTGGACAGTGGAACAGTCAGATTGGAAAATGAGATAGGGAGATAACTGAGTAAAAAACAAAAGTTAGTCAGACAGTATAGGCTCAAATGATATTATGCATTGTAAATTTATAGGAAGAGAAATCAGCTTGGCTTTTTTGTTTGTTTTCTTTTTGTAAGGGGGTTTACCAGCAAGTTTCAAAGAACCCAGTGTAGGATTAGACATTGGATGGAGGGGTTTATATAGGATTGAGGATTAGTCAGGGGAGAAGAGTTGGGAATGAAAAGATCAAGGAATGTTTGTGTGATTATTACACAAAATTACAAAGAATTTGAGAATGAAAGAGGCCTTGGAGTCCATATAGTACAACCCATGTTGTAATACACACATATTCATCCAACTTCTTAAAGAAAAAAAATCTTAAAGAAAGCAGTTGATATCTCCAACTGAAAGTGAATATGAATACAGCATACTTTATAGATTATACATTAATTAAGAGATAAATGACATACAAGCGCTATTTCAGAGTGGGTCAACTAGAATTAGTGGGGTAATTAAAGAAATAAATTAGCAATCATGATTATATGTAAAGCATTTTAAACCCAATTGCTTACATCACTTATAGCCAGGCAAAATATGTAAGGGTCTTTTGAAAACAAACAAACAAACAAACAATTCTATATTATAATATAAATGAATAAGGTAGTCTTAAAGTATTTTTTCTCTTTTATCTAATTTTTATTATTTCTTCTGAAAGTAGCTTATTTAACCATGTAGTGATATTTATTAGTTAGAAAGCACATTTTGTAAATTAAGATGAAGTCTAGAATTATTGCTGTATCTTCCTTCTTTTGCTTTATTTTTATGTTATAAAAATACTTGAAATCATGTGTAATTTTCTTATCTAAGCCATATTTAAATTGCTTATTCAAATATGCATACATATGCATTTTATATATGTACATATTGTGTGTGTATCTATATCTATATCTACATCTATATATATTCTCTTCTTCCCCCTCCCAAATCAAGTTCCTTTGGGAAAAATCTCTTGGGGCTGGAGTTGGAGGGAAGTTCCTGCCAGTGCTGTCAACCTACATAACTCATTATTCTAAGCCCTATCTGACACTGATTCTCATGAATACTTTTTTTAACCTTTGGTTGATGCCATTTCCACTATAATCAGTACAAGTAATTGTTTAATAAGCAATTTGCCAGAGTAAGTTTTTCCATGAAAAATGTTCATTCTAATATTAAAGTAAAATGAGATTATTGTCATTAATCCTCTTGATGACATTATAGAGAAAGGGTCCACTTCACATGAAAGTGGTCACAACACATAGCACCTTCTTGGGTAGGCACAAGGAACACTTCTGATTAGTTCCTAGTGATTGGGATTGATTCCCAAATGATTGACAACTAAGAGTTGAAGCTGAAATAAGGGAAATACTGGTTTTGGACTTCTATCCTACTTCCATCCCCAAAACTCTCAATGGTGATTTTTTGAGGCAGTTTGGGTTAAGTGATTTGCACACAATACTAAGTGTCTGAGTCTAGATTTTAACTGAAGTCATTCTGACATCCTGACTGTCCCTCAGTAAGGATTTATAGGAAATGCAGATGCCTGAAACAGTAGTAGATATGTATTTCATAAGAAAAAGAAATTCTGGTGATGAACTTTCCCAATCTTGGTGGTTTCTTGGTAAGTAATTTGGAGTCTGAAAGTTCTAAATTTAAGAGTATCTGAATTTGAATATTTAGACAATATATTTAAGGAAAAGATCTCTTAGGCAACATCTTACTTGAAAAGTCAGTGAATTATTCATACAGTATAGAGCTAATGTTGAAGTTTTACTTGTTCAATAAAAATAAAAGGGTCTTTAAAACTTATCTAGAAATTTAAACCACACAATATTATCACTCTTATAGAAACTCCATAGGACAGTGTGAGGAAGGGGGACCTAATTCCTCTTTTCTGAACTCAATTCCCAGTAGAGAGTTACATTTTACAGTGGTTGATGAGAGGAAGCAGAAAATGAACATTTTTATTTCATTGTTATCCTAAACTTTACTAAAGTCCTATACTGATTACTTATAGTTATGGAAGTGGATTATAGAAGGCTAGCTCTAAAACTGTAAAGACCCAGGGAAAGACTTTGCTTAGAATCCTTAGTTTCCTTCAATGTTTAGCTCAAGCTCTATGCAATTCATTTGATTCCTCCTTTGGTCATGATATTGAGTAAAAGAGCATGGTCCAGGCCTTGGGGCCTCTTCCCTCTGAAGCCATGTGACTCTGAGAAATAGGTCTTGGTCCTTAGCTTTTGCATTTGGTTTTCTCCATTTTAGGTCTAGGAAGTATAGCTTTCAGACTTCATTGTTCAAAAGATGCAGAGGACACCTTGATTCCTCAACTGTCAAGGTTCCTGCTTCACAAAAAGAAACAAAAACCAGTACCCTCCAAACTGCCTTATGTTTATGTTTTATGTGCTTCCATATATACATGTTGCCTTCTTTGATAGAATAGAAGCTTCTTAAGGACAAGAACTATTTAGTTTCTCTCTTTATATTCCCCAATGCCTCAGACAGTGTCTGGTAGCTGTTAGTAAATGCATGGAGCTTATTACTCCACACTTGCTATATTCTACAGGTATCTAAACTTTTTTACCTCAGAGGTTTTGGCCATGCTGCTTTCTCTTCTTAGTGTGCCATTATTCATCCTACCTAATTTATTTATTCACATGCTACTTACTTCTTTCATACATATGAAGTTTATGTTATACTTATTTGTACAGTAATTAAATCTCCCCATTAGGCTGAGAGGTCTATGAGGTCAGGGACCCCGCTGCAACTGATGTTTATATTCTTCCTACCATCCAGCAAAGAGGTCTGTGCAGGAGTTACAATATAGACTTTTTGAATTCAGAAATGTGGTGGGAGTGTTTGCTAGGATAAAAATATGGATACAAAATAAACTTTTTTCATTTTGTTATAACCTCATCTTTTTTTGACCTCATTATTGATAAATAAGGGGAAAATTATGAAATTTGAAAGCTATCCACAAATGTAATGTTGTTTTGTGTCAAAAGACTAACAACTTGCAAATGGAGGAAAGAATTGTATCAGAGAGAAAGTACATGAAGATAGCTTTTTAAGACTTATGACTAGATGATTTATTTCCTTTGAAGTGAGTTTGAAAACACTGATTTTAGAGAACACTAGTAAAATTAAGAAGAAAAATCCTCCAATAATTAAAGCATGCAATTAATCAAAGTGAAAGAAAGCTTGCGATTTTTCTTTTTTTTTTTTTTAATTTTAAAGTGTTCTGAATGATAAAACCTTATTCAGTTTGACTAGAGGTGGGATTATTTGGATAGAAATTATTATAGAAGAGTCACTGTTTAAGATTTTCTCTTCTACTATCAGGCTGTCACATTTTACTTCTTGATGCTGTCAAAGTATAGTAGCCTCCTGCTGTGTGGACTTGGTAAAATCTATTTTGTCAGTTCAGGAGTCTCATTTTATTATTATTTTTTAAACTTACTTCTGAGTTGTCAGCTGTGTTTGAGATTAGTCTTACAATTGTATAAAAGACTAATAAAATATCAAAAACAAATGTTGATATATTTTGACAAATAGAGTTGAAGTTCAGATATACTAGATCACTAAAACATACAGTGATAACACACTTCCATATTTGTGAAATGTATTTTTGTAATGTGAAATTTCCCTATTCTCCATTACCTTTTGGCTGATAGATAAATTACTGACATTTTAAATAGTTTTTGGTTTGTATATTACTAAAATGGCATTTAGCAAAGTACTGTTATGTTACTTAGGTCATTGATATCTGTTTTAAGAAATAGTAGATTTCTCGGTTGTCTGAATAATATTTAGACATATGATTCATTTCATGTATCATTTTGAAAATGTGTATCATTTTTCTATTGAATTTAAAGATACAGAATAACTGATAGCTATCACCAAAAATATTACTGAAATAGTAAAAATATTCAAAATACAAAATAATCCTGAGAAGGGTAGAGATTGTTTCTACTTATAACTATTATGCTTGACTTGAAAGCCAGTGTTTCACAGTGAATAGAGTAGTTTGGAGCCAAAAAGACCTTAATTTAAATTCTGCTTCTGGTAGTTACTATTTATATGGCCCTAGGCAAATCACTTAAACAGGTGGTGATCTGTTGAGTGGAGGCAGTTTCTACTCTTGAAATTCCACAATTTGATAAAAATAATTGGTGTTTTACATATGCTAGCAAAAAAAAAATTGAGAAAAGCTATAATCATAATGTGGATGTTTTGCTCATATTCTCTAATATATTTACATATATATTAAATATTTAGTGTTTCAAATTTGTGAATGAATGCTTATAGCAAGTAAATAAATATTCATGCACATAATTATAGTGAATAAATATTCCTGTCTCAAAAGTAATTCTCTTTTTTATGGTGGTATGGAAATAGATCTGGGTTCATTCTCTGAGGCTATGATAGAGGGATGCAAACTGTCAGGTATTATTAAACTAGAAAAAAGACTTTAGATATAGTTGTAATGATAAAACATGATTTCTGTCCAAAGCTTAACCCACATAAATATTGAGACACTCAAAACAGCAAGCTGGCCACATAGTGATGAATTTTTGTGTCTCTGATGACCCAATAAGAATTCTAAATGGCTTTTCCAGGTCTTACAAATCCTTTCCCAGATCCAAAGTGATAGTGAGAGTGGTTGGGGGTGCTATGAATCTCATATTCTCATGGCAAACTACGAGATTAATTTAATATTTGGAGCAACAATTGTGAGATCCTCATTTATTAGCAAAAAATTGCTATGCTAGAAGATTTGAACCACACACATCATGACACACTCTCTTTATGGAACCAGAATGCATAATGGAAAAGGCAGATCATATGTTTTCCTCATAAGGATGTTAGATTCTTTATGGATCCAATGATAACAAAAAATATAATTAAATAGAATCCTTCGTCAGCTTGCTTTTCAATTTTCATGATAAGCATGTGAAAATGGACAATGAAGACTAGAGTTGTAGTTTATACAATAATATCTGTTCTCTAATAAGATTAAAAAAAAATTCTAAAACCTTTACAAAATTCCCTAAATTGGGTTACCATTACTTTGATATTGAGTAACCTCAAGTGAACTTGCATGTAGAGGAATACAGTGAAGAATACACTGGAAAACTGTGGTTCCTTATTTAGAAATGAAAGGAAATTGAAAGAATAATTAAAAATGAATTGAGTGTCATTTGTAAACTTCATGTCTACATTGAGGTATAAAGTATTGGAGATAATAAACACCTAATAAACGACTGAAAGTGAACTTAACATAATAGATTTGCAGTTTTAGGTGCAATTATTATTTTTCTTATACTATCTTATGGAAATGCTTGTTCAATAAATTAAAAATGAAAGAAAAATTTAAAATGAACTTGATTATATGTTGTCACATAGGAAATAAATGTTTATGGATATAGAATTTATCTTAGAATTGACTTTTGGTAAAAACAAATATAAAAATAGCTACCAAATTATAAAAATAAAATGAGAAAAAACATACTGCAAAAGGTATCTACAATTTATCCTAGCGAACTATTAAACAAACTATTGTCTCTGAAAAATAGTAATTGAATAAAGATATCAGTTGATTATCAGCACTTTTTAAGGAAATTTAAAGGATATAAAACAACTGCTTCAACACATACACACACACACACAGACAGACACACACACATACACACATATGCATACACCTAAAATACCTTGTCAGTTGTCAAATAGCAGTCAAGTGCAATACAAGTTTAGAATTCAAGATCATCCACAAAATATTCTGGAACAAAATAATGGAAGATTGATATTCTTATGAAACTATAAAAAGCAGTACTGAGGAAAATAGTTTTAAAGAATGTTTACCATGAGACCCAACTTCTTCATGTAGCTAGTAATAATAAGAAATATGATTGATTTGTTATGAAACTCATCTTGAAGTATTTGCAGTCAAAGTGTAAGAACAAGTAGAAGTGAAATGAGATAGATCTTCAATTTCACATCAACCTATGCTCACAGTGAATACAGCACCTTTGGTCTTTAATAATGCACTGACATAATAGCACATTGCCTACAGAAACAGAAATAGTACTCAAAAATTAAGGCTGGAAAGTGATTGAATCTGACTAAGTTTATAGAGACTTAATCTATGTCAGAGTGAAAATAATATCAGAGACAAGTAGGGGTCAATTTTCATTCTGTTGAAAAAAAAAGGAAAATTCCAAAAAGAGAGAGAAAAACCATAAATAGGAGTATTCACAGAAGAAAAAAATGACTAAAAAGCTGTTTAACCTGTATATTTATAGACTGCATCTATATACCTTTTTCACGAGAATGAATTATGCATTCTTCAGGAGGTACATTTGTAAGAAAATATAAAATATGTAGAGGCAGACCCTATCTGTCCTACTTCCCACCAAAGAAAAAGCCATGATATTATTGATAGAAAAATATGCTAATTTCAAATTAGATTGTATTTACTTTGTTCTGAAAAAAAGCTGTTCTATTTTTTGATGGTTACATCATTAATTCCATAATTACATTTACAATATTATTCCTGGTTTTTTTGTTTTTTTTTCTTGATGATTCAGGGTAATAATTAGGCAAATGCATTATTACACTGTCCTCCAAGGTAGGGATATCTTTAGAGTCTAGGGAAATGTATAAGGCTATTTGCCCCCAAACTAAATGTCTCCATCTAATTCTTTTATTTCTAAGGTTTCCTCTGTTGCTATCAAAATGTAGCATGCTTCTTGCAATTTTTTTTGCAATGAATAGAATGAATCAGAGATCTATAATAGAATGGACCTCAAAGACCATTTATTCCAATCCCTTCATTTTACGGGGAAGGACATTGAGATTAAGGCAGATTGACCCAAGGTTACATATAAATACCAGAGCCAGGATTTGAATCTTGTTTCTGTGACTCTAGATTCAATGCTCTTTTCCCTGTAAGAAGGCCATTTTCTATGGAGGAGAGATACCATCTTTGTATCTCTCATCAACTAACAGTGACTTACATACAGTGTTGACTTATCATAAGCATATTGAATTGAATCTGATTGGATTGAATAACATCTATCATAGGTACTCAAGTCTTTCCCCTGTACTTCTTTATTCTCTACTGCAATGTACATAATAGGATTTGCTTCCCACAGACCTCTACAGTCCAGTGGACAATGGGTGTCCTATATTATTTTATATAGAAATTTTCCATCTAGGTGCTATAGTAGACAGAATTCTAGGACTTAAATCAAGAAGATCTGATATTACCAACTGTGTGATCCTGGGCAAGTCATTTTACTTGTTTGTCTAAGTTTCCTCATAGTAAGAAGGGGATAATAATAACCCCTATCCTGCAGGTCACTGTGAAGATCAAATGAGATAATAATTGTAAAATTCTTAGCACAGTCCAGAACATGTAAGTGCTATATGTTTATTAGCTATTATTATCATTCCCATGAAACTAAATTCTGTTTACTAACTAGAATGTCTTAGATACAAACATTTTTGGTATTGCTTCAGAGAAATCATGAAAGCAGTGAATGGTTAACACAATTTTAGAGATCAAGTGCTAAGACAACACATTTATAAAAAGAGAATTTCTAAAAAGTGAGATTTTTCTATGGGCAAAGATACAATCTCATTCAAATTACTAATATAAATCATGACCTTTTTATTGTTTCTCATCCCACTCCTAGGAACATAACATTACAACAGAGAAAACCTAGAATTACCTGTGTGGGATGTAAAGGGACACAGAAGAAAACAACATTGACAGCAGAGGCAAAGGCCCTGTCCCTGATGCTCGTACATTCATTGAATCCCATGGGTCTGAATTTTCTCATTTGTAAAATGGGGGAATAAAGAGGCTGGAGTAGATTTTTCATGAGTTCTTCTTGAGACATGTAAACCTGTGAATGCTGATAATGAGGAAAATACCTTTTTTTCTGGCATATTGGAGAGATGGCTAGAATTAGAATAGAAGATCACGGCTCATTGTGTCCCTGTTTTACAATTTTGGGTTGCTGTCAGCTCAGAAAATGTACACTCTACTTTTTTCCCTTCCCCCATAAGCATCTTTTGGGAAAGGCACATCCATTTTTACATGTATAGAATGGCTCTGAAGGTGTGGCCTAACATGGAAAAGTCTGGGGAGCCTGTTTCTGGGACAGTCATGGTCAAGGATTGGGAGAATCTTGGAACAATATGGAAGGGGGGAATAGGGGACTGTCAGAGTCACTTAACAAGATTCCCTAGTGGAAAGAGACTGGAGGAACTCTCCAAGAGCCAAGAAGGATATATATTAGAAATTAGATAAACAATGCAACAGGCACAGACCTTCTATAACTGATTTCATGAAGTCTACTAACCATGTTGTAAATGGTGGTCTTTTAGAAGGGCTGTATAGCTCAAACAGGGGGCAGCTAGGTGGTGTAGTGGATAAAGCACAAGACTAGGAGACAAGAAGATCAAATCTGGCCTCAGATACTGTGTGACCCTAGTCCACATGCTTAACTTCTATTTGCCTCAGTTCTTCATCTTCATCTTTTAAATGGTGATGTACTGGAGAATAAAATGGAAAATCACTCCAATATTTTTGTCAGGAAAACCTCATGGGCAAAAATCTATGGGGTCACATAAAGTCAGATATGGCTGGAAAAAAAACCAATAAAAGTTAGAACTGCAAGCACTTTCAAAGCCTCAGATATCTTCTGCTTGATCTCATTTGGAACAAATATCTCTGTAAAAGCTAATTGATGTTCAAGGTTTAAATGTAATGCAGTGCTAGTCAGTGGTCAGAACAAAACCAGTGGGAGTTCCAAATAATGGCATTAGGAACAACTCAAAGTCCCACAGCATCACATTTAAAACCCCAAGGAGAAAGATAGCTGCCTGACTTTATGATTATGGATCAAACCATTAAAAAAAAAAAACAAAGATAAAGATTCAGGATGCTCAGAAAGATTCTGAGCAAACATAAGAAAACATGTAATATTAATGCATATTATGATATTTTAACAACAATTATAAAAAGTAAAGGGGAATCTCCATTGAATTATTGTTGTTCAGTCATGATTGACTCCTTATGACCCCATCTAGGGTGTTCTTAGCAAGTATACTGAAATGGTTTGGATTTCCTTCTCCTTCTTCCTTTTACAAGATAGAGGAAACTGAAACAAAAAAGTCCTCTTGACTCTAGGTCTGGCACTCTATTCATTATGCCATAATGACTAAGATATATTGGAGGCATTATTTTTAAAAATTTATTCTTGTTATTATTTGAGTTATCAAATCAAATCTACAATTCATTATCTCAAAGATTTTTCTATTAAAAATACTCCAAGGATCAAATTACGTTCTAATGAAAAGATCAACACAATTAAGCTTGTTTAAGCCAAATTATCAAGGGTTTTCTTCCTTTTCATATTCAGAGTAGTTAAAACAAAGTCTAAGAGGAAGCTTAAGTTCTTGAAGGATAGAAAAAAAATTATGTAGGAAGTAAAAAGAACAAGCAGCCAAAGGAAGCCTTGCTGGAGAGGAAGTCTTAATTTTTTAAAAAATGAGGTTGCTTAAGATTTCAAGTTTACTTAATGTTTGAAATTCAGATAGAATTTTTGCAGAGATCAGCAAACACAGGAGTTGCCATGGGTTTTCTAAATGGAAATCCATTGTTCCCTTTACTGTGCCAAACCTGCCCAACCATGCAATAACTTGATGGTTGTTATTAAGAGTCCAAGTCATGAAAACTTACCCACATTTATCTGGTCTTAGATACTGATAGGATCTAACTACCCTGCATAACAACATTTCTAAGGGAAAAAAGAACTCAGTTTCTACCAGCTAACAGGAACTTATCTCCTCTCTACTGCAATATCTCACTTCCAGATTCCAACAGCCAGTAATAGGGATTTTATCAGTTTTGAGACTCTAATGATCTCCTGTAAACATGGGGTTAGTGCTCCCCCAAAAACATGGATTTAGAAGTGAAAAGGCAGGTTGGGTTGTTGGGACATCTATAGATCTGAATAGGTTTAGATAAGGCCAATTCTTGGGGAGTTGTGGGAGAAGAACTAAGGAAATTTGAGAAATGAAACTAGATTAAATCTAGTAGGAGGAGGTTAGCTCATAAAATTTGGGGTGTAGGGGTTCAGAACATGTTTTTTAATAGGTCTTTGGACACTTAGACCAAGAGAGTATTTGTCTTTCTAGATACTGGCTCTCCATCCTGTGACATTGGTAGGTTGATCTGCTTCCCTTTTGTTTTCTATTTTTTTAATGAGTATTTTATTTTTACATGTATTGAATTACATGTAAAGACAATTTTACCATTCAATTACAACATTTTTTTGAGTTTCAAATTGTCTCTCTCTTTCCCCTTTACACTTCTTAAGAAGGCAAGCAATTTGACATGGGTTATATATGCTGCTTCCCTTTTCAATACCACAATCTATTGTTTATAGCACAATTTGTTTCATGTACAGCCTCATTGAAGAAAAAATACAATCTTCTCATACTCTTTCCTTTATACTATAGAAATTCCTACTCTTGTCTCCTAAAACAAGCACATAGCTATTTTGTGCTTTTCTAACCTCCTTCTCCCAAAAACATTGGGAGACCCAGATTGAACAAATCTAAAGATTCCTTTCTCTATGCTCCTCCAACTTTCTCTTTCTTCCCTTAGATGCTGTGGGGAAATACATAAGCACTAATTAATACACTACATGTCATCTACATTTCAATGGAAAAATAATAATGATGCTATTTTGGACATTTTATCCCAGGTACCAAAATAGAAGCTTGGATTCTAGGTAGAAAAGCAAAACAAAATAGAGACAAGGAGACTGAATAGAACCTGTAAATATTAATTACTTCAGGAAAGAAGAGTGATTTCCACTCTTATCCTCTCTCTACTACTAAAGCTGCCAATAAAAACACCAACAGATCTAAATACTGGAATAGGCTAAAAGACAAAACACTAGAATAGCAGATGTCACAGGAAAAAATGTCACATGCATTGAGTGCTGAAGCTGGAAATAAACACATATATACTTTTTCTACATGGCCTTTCAATTCTCAGAGGCAGCAACTTGCTCAGTGGATAGGTCTCTGGGTCTAGAGTAGGGAACATTTATGTCTAAATCTGATTTCAGACAATTACTAGCTATGTAATTCTAGGTAAGTTACTTTAGCAGCGACTGTCTCAGTTTCCTCAATTATAAAATGAGAATAATCATAAAAATTAGCATAATAATTAAACTGAGGTTATTGTTAGGATCAAATGAACTATTTGCAAAATTCTTAGTGCAATTTCTGGTATCTAGTAGGTATTCAATAAATGCTTTGTTTGTTCTTTTCTTCCTTTTAATGGATAGCCAGTGTCATGAAAATTGTCTTGAAGCTCAGTGTTATGACTTTGAAGGAAAGGTAAAAATTGAAAGAAGAGAAAGTGGCAGAAGGCTTTTGAGGAATAGGAAATGATGAAGGGAAAAGAGAGACTTCATTGTGAAGGACCTCAATTTTTTTCTGTAAAATATGAGATTAAAATCTGAGCTAAAAGAGTGGGTGGGGAGCCTTTGAAGAAGGACGAGTTACTGTGGAGAGTGGGAGAACAATTTGATAAAGGAGGTATAGTAGGATTGTCTAGAAGCAGTGAGGTCCCAGATGAGGTGTATAATATAAATTTGTAATGGACCTAGTCAGAACAGTTATGTGATTTTCTCCACTTCATTGTGCAGTTGTGTGTAAGGAGGAAGATGAGGAATGCCCGCAGTCACTCAAGCCTAAGTCTTGGCTGGACTAATCTGCAATGTTAAGGACAACTCCAGTTAAAGAACTAAGCCTTTTCTATCACTTTGCATACCATTATAACATCCAAAATAATTCTTGTAACTTTAGTGTTTTGCTGCATCCACATCAATAAATCAGAGAAAATTCCATATTTAAACCAACTAAAGCAATGGATCTTACTACTGAATAGCAGGTGCAAAAGGCAGGTCCTTGAATTAATGAATAAAGAGAAGTATAAAAGAAGCTTCTGAAAGCATACTTGAAAATCTTAATTTGAGTAAAAAAGAAAATATTAGGAAGTAACACTTTATTTTGCACATTTTTAGCACTATTTATGAAAAAAAAGATGCATTCCTGCAACAAGACAAATTAATTAGTGCATGGCAATCTGTTGTAGCTTGCCATTCTGAAAATGTGTATTATAATATGTATCTTGAAAGAAAGTAAAATAATGCTTAATGCTCCTCAAACTATTAAATATGTATCTGGGAGTGCAGGGTGAAAAGGAATACTAGATTGCTATAAAACTTTTGACTTTCTGTCTTTGAATATATGTATGTGTTTATATAACATTTCACCCACTAGACTAGAAGGTGAATTTCTTGTTCTTGTCTATCTTTTTATCCTCCATAGCACTTACTATGTGCACGGAAAAATAGGAGATAAAAAAAATGAACAAAACAATGTCTGCCTTCAAGAAGGGCACAATCCAAAATAGAATCTAAAATATCAATAAAAATAATGAACTGAAAAATATAATTGAATGCTAACACATGCAAGCAGTTGCTTTGAGTGAGTTTTAAGGATTTTGTTAGGTAATTCCACGCAGTTATTTAAAGGATAATTTCTTCCCTTTATTTCACACACTGTCTGTCTATACCATACAAAGAAGCAGTATGGTATAATGAATACTGTTCTCCACTGGAATAAAAAAGAGCTGTGTTCAAATTCTATTTCTTATGCTTGCTGGCTGTGTGAACCTGTAAAGTTTACTTAATGCTGGTGTGCTGCAGATATCTCCCTAGGATTTATCTATTAAGTCAGACTGCGACGTCATACTTCTTTCAGATATATTCCCCACAGTTTCCAGTGTAGTGCTGATCAAACTGTAGGTAATTAAATATATTTATTAAACTGAATGAAATATATTCTTAGTTTTAATCCAAAGCCAGGAGATTGGGGATGGGGAAAGAAGAGGAGCAGAGAAAGTACAAGAATAGGAGCAGAGAAGAAAGAGAAATGGATGCTGGCTAATACTGAGACAATCTATCAATTCTCTCATTTTCATTCTTCTACATGCCAAGATCTTATCTTCAGTATCATGGTCTTCTGCCTTGCTGAGGTGTTAATGTCATATACCTTTGATGGGGTCCCCTACCAGGAGATTAGCTACTACTAATCTCTTCACTCAAGGCCCTACTTCCAGAACTTTTTCATAGAGCAGCCAAAATAGTATGCTGAAAATAAAGGTCTGATCATGTCATGCACATGCTCAGAAATCTTCAGTGACTTTCTAATAGCTCTAGAATAAATGTAAACTTCTTATTCCTCCATTTAAATATTCTCAATCTGTTACCTATCTCTCCAACTTAATTCATATAACTTACATTCCAGTGATCTCACCCTGTGCTCTCTGGCCTCTGTGAACTTGTACAGGCCATCTTCCATGCCCAGCATGAACTCCCTCTTCATTTTTTTTTTTTTTTGTATTGAAATCCTTCTTTTCATTTGTAGAATCAGGATGCAAAATCAATCTCACTTTTCTGTGCTTGACCTTAAAAAACTTGACCTTATTACAAAGGCCTGTGGATTGACTACCTATTGCCAATTTAATTTCTTGGAAGGAAAATGATAAGCACCCTCTTAATTTGTAGCAGTTCTTTCTAAACGGTTCTAATTACAACTTGTTCTTTGTGTGCTAATACTGGTACTTTCATCAATCTCCTAACCTATTTTCTTCTATCTGAACTAAGCCCCATTTATTTTTCAACTCTGTGCCACTCCCAATTTATTCTTAGTCTTGTCAACTGAGTTGCAAAATGTTAAACTGTAGTTGCTGCAGAATATGGCTCTAACTCTTGTTTGGATTTCCAAAGTCTTTTTTTGTATACACAAGTAATATAATTTTATTCACTAAGCCAGAAAAATGCAGTGATAAATTAATTCCTCAAAACTTTCAAGAGCCAGATAAAGGCCTATTTGCTTTAGAAAAATTTCTCTAATTTCCACAGCTAAGTGTCTATTACAGCTTCAAATTTTCTTCCAACCCTTTATCTCCATTTCTCCTTAGTTCACATCTCATTCTACATACATTATGTTTATTTATGTACATATTATATTCCTTTTATTCAAATATGAGGTCTTTAGGTCAGTGACTATGTTGTTTTTGACTTTTGTAATCCCAATCTCTTTAACAGTACCTTGCATGTATTTGACACTTAATTCCATTTCATTCTCTAAATATTAAGCATCTAAAAAGCAATACCTTACTTTCCCTGAACTCAGCCCTTTCTCCAGTCTTCCCTCACTGAATTCATAAAATACAAGTTGCACTGGAGTTAAAAATATGGCAAATGTTTTACCTTGTATTTTCTAGGAGATTCAGGCCTTCAAGAAAACAAAACAAAACAAAACAAATAAATTACTTGTTGGATCAAATTGTTTTGAGGCCAGAAAATACACTTACAATATTTAGCACTGATTTCTGTTAGATTACTGTTTGCTCTCATCTTGGTGAAATGAAAATGATGCTGGGAAGCAAGTCATTCATTTAACCCTGTCACTGAAATTGAAGTAATTAATTTGTATGGCCAATAGCTAATACAATTTACATTTTTGAAGGTTAAAATGAAGTGACCGTTCTAGGATCATGGTCTTTCTTCAGTTAATTGAGCTAGTTCAATGCATTTTCCTGTGATAATTAAGATTTTGGCTTCTATGATGGTAAGTAAATTCAATCATCTAAATGCCTCTAAATTCCCTTCTTTTAATTTACACCAGTGAAAATGGTTTTGTTACTAAGCAAAGCAATGGAATTAAATTAGATGTGTAAAGAAGAAAATGAAGTAGAAGGTAAATGTATTATTCAAATGATATGTCAGTGTTCTCCAAACTTTTCATCTTGGAAATAATGGATTTTTATTTGTTAAAAATGTGGGATGATGGGGAAAAGAAATGATTTTTCTTTAGTAAAAAGCAAATAAATGTAATGTTTAAAATGCACATATAATATGTATACTGGAAAATAAATATTAATGAGTTTAAAGATGAATCAGAATTTTAAAGCTAAGCTAAAAAAGAATTGAAAATCATCATTTAACTTTTAAAACATATTTCTTCACATACTACTCTATTTTTTATAGACCCATGTGTTTTGCTGGTCCTATCTTATCTATAATGAAATACATTTAGTTAAATGTCGTGTTTGGTTTGGGGAGGAAATTAAAGAATGCCCTAATTTCTTATTAACTAAGGCATTAATCAGTGGTTAATTGTAATTATTTAGCCTGTAGAAAAAATGAAAGTTGAATTAGAATCTGACTACAAGTCAAATAAACTTTGCCTCTGCTATTGATTTAAACATTTTGAAGACAGATACTCAATAACGTTTGCTTAGCAAATGTTTTGGTGGTGCTTGGTCAATGTGTTGAATAACAATTGTGCTAAGCTTCCATACCACATTCTGTATCACATTTAGGTTACCTTGTAATCATCAATATTCTTAATAATAGAAGACATCATTTGAATTGCTTTTCCAATATCTTGGTGAAGAGTCAGAAGGTAAGTTTGTTCTATGCCTGTGGTAAATGTTATGCTGTTTATTCTTTCTAGTAGGTCAACTATTCAAGTGAGATGTACCTTGATGCTCTACTTGGGATTCAGTGAAAACTTGTTATGAGTTTCATTTCTTTAAGAAATTTCTTACAGCAATCTATTGGACTTTTAAGTTGTTCAAATTAGTGGCTCTACTAACTTGCAAGTTTATAGACACAGTTTAACTTTGTTTAGCTTCTTCTAATATATGTGTTGTTTTATATTACAATAGGGAACCTTCCACCATTTTCTTTTTCCTCTTAAACTGGAGGTATGTTCTTTTTGTATATGATACTATGGAAATAGCACTATTGTATATGATATTATGGAAATATGCAAAATATTTGGCTTCAAATGTAAGTTCTGCAACCTAGTAGTAAAGTTTTTGGACAAATAATGTTCATTCCTCTAGCCCCAGTACTCTCACCTGAGGAATTTGATGAACTCCAAGATCCCATTTACTTAAAACTGTGATCATGTCATACATGTCATTACTCTAATTCATGTTAGGTATACTGGAAGTTTTTTTTTTAATGATAAATTAATTCTGGATTTTATCAACTTCATAAGTTTAAAATAAAATAAAATTTAAGAGGTAGGCATTTTCTCTTCCTTTTGGCCTAGTTTTAGATTTAGTCCTTCATTAAGAAAAATTGATTTAGTTCCAGAGAACTAAATTCAAAACCTTCCTCTTCTATTTCCTCTCTATGACTAACAAGCTATAACCTTGAATAGACCTTTTAACCTCTCCAGGTCTTGCTTCCCTCATATGTAAAGTTAAGAGAAAGTTTTTTGGACACTTTCAGCTTCAAATTAACCATTCCATATCCTCTAAATGAGGGAACTCATGCAGGCCATCAACTATTTTACAATTTGTGAGCTTAGTTACATGAGGTTAAATTAACAAGAAAGTTAGGTAACTTAGTTAATTGTATATTTAAGAGATAATTTGAATAAGATTTTCCAACCTTTAAAAGCCACTTTATACCTGCTTTGCACATAGAACTGAAATGAAACTGACAAATAAATAATGGACATATATAGCATTTCAGAATTTGCAAAATACTTTATAACATTATCTCATTGAGTTTCACAACAACTCTGTGAGAAAGGTAAAGATGATCCTCCTCATCTTAGTCCTTCCCTCCAAACTCCTTTACTCATTTATCAATGTGATCTTTCTAAACCACAGGGCTGACCACATAACAACCTCCTCCACACTTTATAACCTGGTCCCTTCCTACCTTTTTAGTCTTCTAACATATATTTTACAATCCAGGAACACTGGGCTCTTTGCTCCCATTAATCACATTTCAAAGACAGTATTTGAATCAGGTATTCTGACTTTTTTTTTTTTTAATCGTCTTCTGACTTTAGATTCATTCCCTTATACCATAATACTCCTTTATATCATAATATGTCTAATCTTTTATACCAGGACAAATTTTTAACTTCTAAGAATCCCACACTTCTAATCATTAGTCATAAAGAGTTACATACCTTCAGGTATTGTTTATTAAAAAAATTGCCTGGATTTGGCATTCTGTCTTGACTGTCATTAGTTTAAATTATCCATATGTTTTCTAGATCTTGTGCTAACAGACATCACCAGCCAAATGCTAAATGGTATTAACTTCTTACAAATTGGATTTCTGAGGAATACATGTTCTGTTTGGAAAGAGTGTCAATAAGTAATCACAGTACTTCTCCCAAGCCTGTTTTCATTACTCTATGATTTGACCAATCCACATAGTCTTTATAATTGATGGTTTTATGTCATCCTTTGGAGGTTTATGAAAAAAAGCCCAAAACACAAAACAAAAACTATATGCATTCAAAGATGATGCAATATATATTCCAATTAGGTACAATCAATGTGAAGCACTGGTACTAGATTCTGTGGGAGCCACAAAAGAAATACAATGACATGAGTCTATTGACATCTAGGGCATTTGACTTCTAATTTATTTGGGATCCTTGAAGATCCTTGAAGAATGCGTTTTTCTGTGTAAATAACATTTTTAAGCACCTGAGGCTTGTCTTCAAGCACCAAATCATTTTTGTCTAAACCATTTTGATGGAGATTTCTAATATGCAAATTCCCTTGCCATTTGAAACAGATGGTGCTGAACATGATTTAACCTTTTCATGTAAAATTAGTATCCTCATTATGACTATAGACCCTTTAGAGTTCTAGGCCATAACCCAATTCTGCATAATCTTTGGGGTTTTACTATCTTCTTCCTCTAGGCCAGGTTATCAATTGTCACATGGGTAGTACTGTGCCTGTTTCTCTTTTCCTAATCTGCCTCTTTCATCATTAGGTGACTCCTATCCATGCCTTCATCAAAGTTCCCAAATGCCTTCCTTTGTTGCTGATCAGTTGTATCTGACTCTTAGGGGAGTTATTTGGGATTTTCTTGGCAGAGATATTGGAGTGATTTATATATATTTCCTCCAATTCATTTTTATAAATAATGAAAATGAGTCACAGTTAAATGACTTGTCCAGGTTCACCCAGCTACTAAGTGTCTGAGGCTAGCTTTGAACTGAGAAAGATGAGTCTTCCTAATTCCAGGCCTGGAACTCTATCCACTGAGCCACCTTTTTGCCCAATGACTTGATATTTCCCTTTGTCCCCTTTTGATCTACAGGGCAATGAGGTGGTGCAGTAGATAGAGCAAGGGCCTGGAGTCAAAAAAGACCTGAATTCAAATATAGCTTCTGATACTTATTAGGTAGATGACAAAGCAGCTAGATGGTGCATTGTTTAGACTGCCAGTCCTGGAGTAGGAAGACTCATCTTCCTGACTTAAATTTGTCCTCAGACACTTATAAGCTATGTGATGCTGGGCAAATCACTTAACTGTGTTTAACTTACTTTCATCATTAATAAAATAAATTGAAGAAGAGAATGCAAACCACTCTAGTATCTCTGCCAAGAATCTCCAACTGGGATGACAAAGAATCAGACAAAACTGAAAAATAACAGATTAACCAATACATTTGAAAGAAAAATGCTCTGATTTTCAACAAAACTGAGAAGATAACCCATTTGCCTTTCTTAATTCTAGTTATTCTTCTTTTAATTATCCCTATGCTACTCCTTTCCTAAAAACTTCTCTCCTCAGAGGACATTAACATTAACAGGTACCAGTGTGTGATGCACAATGTTAGGGAGAGAACCATGCCAGGGAAGGGTAATGAAAATGAAACACATTGAACTCTAACAAACCCTCAATCTTGGGAGCGGAGATAAGCTGAAGAAGAGAAGAGAGTTGCCTTTTTTCTATTATAGTGTGATTCATTCTGAGAGTATTCCACTATAGATTGTAGGGCTGAGAAGAATTCTTGATACATTCAGAGTATTGTTCTTTATCTGCTGCCAATTTCATTCCCAAATTATAAGACTGCATGGACACCTTGGAAGTAGGAATCATCACTATATCTCAGGTTTGAGGGTTGTTTTCCCCCTTCCTTTCTTTTGTATTTTGGTAAGGATAATGGTGGTGGTGGTTGGGAAAGAAGGCAGACCTTTAATATCATTGGCTTAGGGAAGTCTTAGTTTGAAAATTGCCTTAATTGATACAGATTGGTAATAACTCCACTACAGCTTAGGTTTTATTAGAGTTGACTCAGACACTAAGTCTATGTCAGAGCAGAACATGAAAGTAGGCCAGAGATTTAAAAGCTGGACACCATGTCATGTTACTAACTAGGAAAACAGACTTTGCTTAGGATCAAATAATTAAGATATGAGTACTATTTCCATTACTCCATGAATGATTTTAAATGTAACTTAAATTTGGAGGCCATGTTGTCTCTTGTCAGCAGCTCAAAAATGGATTTCATATCAATCAATATTTATTAAGTACCTACTCCTGTAAGGTACTGTACATCTGCTTTCTTTCATCTCCAAGGATGAACATATCACTTCTAATATCATCCAGTTCAGTCATGTCCAAAATGTCATGACCCCTTGGAGTTTCCTTGTCCAAGTTAACTAGAATGGTTTGCCATTTTTTTCTTGAATTTATTTTACATTGAGGCAAACATGTTAAGTCATTTGTCCAAGGGCAAACAGCTATTAGGTGTCTGAAGTCAGATTTGAACTCAGGAAGATGAGTCTTTCTGACTGCATGTCTGGTACTCTATCTACTATGGCAACTAGCTATCGCCAGTAATGTCATCACAATGCTCCTAACTCAAGTCTGGACACCCTGTCCCTCAGCCTTCTCTCCCCTCTGATTGAAGAACTAAAGGGTAGAATACCAAACTCTTCCTTTATTGAAGACAAAAATTAGACTTTTAGCTAATTTCACTTTACATCTACAATTCTCTCTGATTTCATCTCTATGGAACTAGATATTCCCATACCATACACACTCTTTAGTCACCCTTCCTGATTTCTTTTGTGTTGTTTTCCACTGTTAGATTGTGATTTCCTTGAGGGCAGGGACTGCCTTTCTTTTTCTTATTTGTATTACCAAAATGTAGCATTGTGCCTGACTTATAGTAAATATTTAATGTTTATTGAATTTAATTAAGTTGAGGATACCAAAAAGAGGCAGAAGCTTGTGTCTTGAAACTTGTGAATCTTGCCATTCATTTACATTTTATGAACCATATGTTCTAGTGTGATTGAATTTCAGAGTAGAAATTGGTTTTAGTCTATAACTTGGGGATTAATTTGTTAATGATTATATTTAGGCACATTACCTTCTTAATCTGCCCTTCCATCCCCTTTCTCCCAATTGATTTAGGAGAGAAACAAAACTGGAATACCCCAATAATCCCCCTTTGAGGTATAGCTGGTAACTAAAAGAGTTAACCTTAGGGAACTTACTTTCTATTTGTGAGCAAAATAGGTACATAAAGGCTAAATCCATAGTAAGTAAATGCAGGATAATTTGAAGGTGGGAGAATGAAGTGGAGTGCACTAATAATTCAGGAAATCAAGGAAAGTACTTTTTAGGAGCATAAGTGTCAGTTTAGCTTTGGAAGGAGCTAAAGGTTCCAATTAGCCAAGTAGAGAAAAGAGAACATGCTTGCAAAGGTGGGCTTGATATCAGTGGATATCTTTACCCTCCATTTTTATAGTAGAAGATCTGAGCCTTGAGAAGCTTCATTATTTCCTATCAGGTCTGAGCCACAATAATCTTCATCACCTCCTGTCAGGTTTGAGCCATGACAATCTTCATTACCTTCTGTCCCTACCATCGGAATTAAAACAAATTTGGGTTTTTTACACCTAAGACATCCAGATAAACAGGTTATGAAGGGATCCAAAGTTACCACAGAAGAATATGAAACTTAACATACCTGAATAATGTCTTTGTGCTCTCTTTCTCCAGCTTTTGAGTTTCACAGATTTAGGGGACTCAGAATTCTTTCTCACTTTCCTTTATTACGATCTAAGATAGTTATTATTTCCTTGTTGGGTCTTATTTTTATTTTATTTTTAAGTCCTTTATCACTTATAAAACCAGGGGATTTTGTTATTGTACTCTGGGCATTAATATGTGATCAATCTCTTGAGGCTCCTATGTGACCCATTGAATAGAAAGCCTGACTTAAAGTCAGGAAAAATGATTTCAGATCTGCTTTCAGGTCCTTACTATCTTTGTGACTCTGGAGAAATTATTTAACCTCTTCCTATTTCAATGTCTTCTCTAATGAAGGGATAATATTAACATCTATACCCCAAGGTTGTTATAAGGATTAAATGACATAATTTTTTTGCAAAGTGTTTTATTAGCCTTAAATTGCTAATTAAATACTAGCTATTAATTTGTGCATTGGGACTTCCGGCTAAGATGGCGGCGTGGAGGCAGACAGCTGCTTGAGCTCCTCGCTTTCTCTCAGAACTTACTTCATGACAAGCCTCTGACTTAATGCTTGACCCAGAAAGAAATCCACAAATTATCACCAAGAGAAGACATCCTTGAAAGTCGCCAGAAAAGGTCTGTGATTGTTCGGGGGAGGGTCAATCAGACTGGGCGCAGACTGAGGGCAGACAGCCAGAGCAAGACAGGCGGCTCACACAGCTCAGACCGGAGGGGGAGGGGTGTGATATCTGCAGTTTCTGCGAAAGGGCTTTTGCCCCAGTGTGGATGCTCCGTCTTGGCAGCAAGCCAGGAGCAGCAGAGAGGGTGTAAACACCGGAGGTGAAGATTAAAACCCCAGAAAGCCAGCGTCTCTCAGAGCCCGGCCACCCCCAACCCCCACCTGGACTGACTCGGTGCGTTCTCGGAGCCTCAGAGCGCAGACTCAGTACAGTCATTGCTGTTCTGTTAGTGGCTCTCTGCTGCCCTATCCCCAGTCTGTAGAGGAAGCCCATTAATAACATCCAGCCCTATCCCCCGCAAAACAGACCAATTGCTTCTCTTGTCAGTTTGTTTTCTTTGATTCTGACAAAATGAATAAAAAATTCAGGGGGGCTCTAACCATTGACGGCTTTTGTGTGGAGAGGGAGCGGACTTCAAGTGCTGAGGAGACTAGGAACAGAATGTCCCCAGATGTATCCCCTGGGAGGGATGTGGGCTGCTACTCAATGCAGAAGAACCTCGTGGAGGAGATAAAGAGGGCTCTCACAGGAGAGCTGGAAGAGAAATGGGAAAAGGAAAGGGAAGCTTGGCAAGAGAGCCTGGAGAAGTCATCCCATGCATTCAAAGACAGAATGGATAAAGAAATCAAATCATTGAGAAACAAGATTAGTGAGCTGGAAAAGGTAAACAACTCCAAGGAAAACAGGATTAGTGAGCTGGAAAAAGAAATCAGCTCTCTAAAAAATAAAATGGATAAAATGGAAAAAAATTCCATAGATGATAAAAACTCAATTGGACAATTACAAAGAGATATAAAAAAAGTGAGTGAAGAAAATACATCATTGAAAATTAGACTGGAACAAGTAGAAATGAATGACTCAAGGAGAAACCAAGAGGGAGTCAAGCAAAACCAGAGAAATGAAACAATTGAAAAGACTGTCAAGTACCTTACCAGAAAGACAACAGACCTGGAAAACAGATCCAGGAGAGACAATTTGAGAATAATCGGACTCCCTGAAAAATGGGAGGAAAAAAAGAGCTTGGACACCATTTTCGAGGAAATTATCAAAGAGAACTGCCCAGACGTTTTGGAAACAGAGGGTAAAATAGACATTGAGAAAATTCATCGATCACCTACTGAAAGGGACCCTAAAATCAAAACGCCAAGAAATATAGTGGCCAAGTTCAAGAACCATCAGACAAAGGAAAAGATATTGGAAGCTGCTAGAAAAAAACAATTCAGATATGGAGGATCCACAATAAGGATAACACAGGATCTAGCAGCGTCCATATTAAAAGAACGCAGGGCCTGGAACATGATATTCCGAAAGGCTAAGGAACTTGGTATGCAGCCAAGAATAACTTACCCAGCAAGAATGAGCATCGTTTTCCAGGGAAGAAGATGGACATTTAACGAAATAAATGAATTCCATCTATTTTTGATGAAAAAACCAGACCTACATAAGAGGTTTGATCTTCAAATACAGAACTCAAGAGACTTCTAAAAAAGGTAAAAAGAAATCTTGAGAACTATACTTCTGTCAAAAAAATATGTAAAGAACATATGTACAATTTGTCTTAGAAAATAGAGGTGGAAAGGAGATTATATCATAAAAAAGTACAAAGTGGTGGTACTACATCTCATGAAGAGGCAAAGGTAACCTATTATATCTGAGAGAAAGAAAGGAGGGAGATGAACATAGCGTGTATCAATAGACATATTCGATTTATGGTGAAACTTCTTCCACTTCATTGAAAAGTGAAAGGGAAGGAGTAAGCTAAGGGGAAGGGAATACAGTAATTTCGAGGAAAAGGGGTAAAATAAGGGGAGGATCTTTAAGGTGGGGGAGGGATCCTAAAAAGGGAGGGCTGTGAAAAGCAAGTGGTGTTTACCAGTTTAATACTGGATAGGAGGGTAAAAGGGAAGGAAAGGGGAAAAGCATAAGCAGGGGTTAATAGGATGGCAAGCAATATAGAATTAGTCCTTCTAACCATAAATGTGAATGGGGCAAACTGCCTCATAAAGAGGAAGCAGTTAGCAGACTGGATTAAAAGTCAGAATCCTACTATATGTTGTTTACAGGAAACACACCTGAAACAGGATGAGACATTCAAACTAAAAGTAAAAGGGTGGAGCAGAATCTATTATGCTTCAGGCAAAACCAAAAAAGCAGGAGTAGCCATCCTCATCTCAGATCAAGCAAAAACAAAAATTGATCTAATTAAAAGAGATAAGGAAGGGCATTATATCCTGCTAAAGGGAAGCATCAATAGTGAAGCAGTATCAATATTAAACATGTATGCACCAAGTGGTGCAGCATCTAAATTCTTAAAAGAGAAATTAAGAGAGTTGCAAGAGGAAATAGATAGCAAAACTATAATAGCGGGAGATCTCAACCTTGCACTCTCAGAATTGGATAAATCAAACCACAAAATAAATAAGAAAGAAGTCAAAGAGGTAAATAGAATACTAGAAAAGTTTGATATGATAGATCTTTGGCGAAAGCTAAATGGAGACAGAAAGGAATATACTTTCTTCTCAGCAGTTCATGGAACCTATACAAAAATTGATCATATACTAGGGCATAAAAACCTCAAAATCAAATGCAGTAAGGCAGAAATAGTAAATGCATCCTTTTCAGACCATAATGCAATCAAAATAACATTTAATAAAAAGCCAGGGGAAAATAGACCAAAAAATAATTGGAAACTAAATAATCTTATACTAAAGAATGATTGGGTAAAACAGCAAATCATAGACATAATTAATAACTTCACCCAAGAAAATGACAATAATGAGACATCATACCAAAATGTGTGGGATACAGCCAAAGCAGTAATTAGGGGAAGTTTTATATCTCTACAGGCATACCTGCATAAAATAGAGAAAGAGAGGGCCAACGAATTGGGTTTACAACTAAAATTGCTAGAAAAGGAACAAATTAAAAACCCCCAGACAAACACAAAACTTGAAATTCAAAAAATAAAAGGTGAGATTAATAAAATTGAAAGTAAAAAAACTATTGAATTAATTAATAAAACTAAGAGTTGGTTTTATGAAAAAACCAACAAAATAGACAAACCCTTAGTAAACCTGATTAAAAAAAGGAAAGAGAAAAAAGCAAATTGATAGTCTTGAAAATGAAAAGGGTGAACTCACCACTAATGAAGAGGAAATTAGAACAATAGTTAGGAGCTACTTTGCTCAACTTTATGCCGATAAATTCGATAACTTAAATGAAATGGAAGAATACCTTCAAAAATATAGCTTGCCCAGATTAACAGAGGAAGAAGTAAGTAGTTTAAATAGTCCCATCTCAGAAAAAGAAATAGACCAAGCTATTAACCAACTTCCTAAGAAAAAGTCCCCAGGACCAGATGGATTTACAGGTGAATTCTACCAAACATTTAAAGAACAACTAACTCCAATGCTATGTAAACTATTTGAAAAAATAGGGATTGAAGGAGTCCTACCAAATTCCTTCTATGACACAGACATGGTACTGATACCTAAACCAGGTAGATCGAAAACTGAGAAAGAAAACTATAGACCAATTTCCTTAATGAATATTGATGCTAAAATCTTAAATAAGATATTAGCAAATAGACTTCAGAAAATCATCCCCAGGATAATACACTATGACCAAGTGGGATTTATACCAGGAATGCAGGGATGGTTTAATATTAGGAAAACTATTAGTATAATTGACCATATTAATAATCAAATTAATAAAAACCATATGATCATCTCAATAGATGCAGAAAAGGCATTTGATAAAATCCAACATCCATTCCTACTAAAAACGCTTGAGAGTATAGGAATAAATGGACTATTCCTTAAAATAATAAGGAGCATATATTTAAAACCTTCAGTAAACATCATATGTAATGGTGATAAACTAGAACCTTTCCCTGTAAGATCAGGAGTGAAACAAGGTTGCCCACTATCACCATTACTATTCAATATAGTACTAGAAACTCTAGCCTTGGCAATAAGAGCCGAGAAAGAGATCCAAGGAATTAGAGTAGGAAATGAAGAAATCAAATTGTCACTTTTCGCAGATGACATGATGGTATACTTAGAGAACCCCAAAGACTCTGCTAAAAAGCTATTAGAAATAATTCAGAATTTTAGCAAAGTCGCAGGATACAAAATAAATCCACATAAATCCTCAGGATTTTTATACATTACCAACACAATCCAACAGCAAGAGATACAAAGAGAAATTCCATTCAAAATAACAGTCGATAGTATCAAATATTTGGGAATATATCTACCAAAGGAGAGTCAGGAATTATATGAGCAAAATTACAAAACACTTGCCACAAAAATAAAGTCAGATTTAAATAATTGGAAAGACATTCAATGTTCTTGGATAGGCCGAGCGAATATAATAAAGATGACAATACTCCCCAAACTAATCTATTTATTTAGTGCTATACCAATCAGACTCCCAAGAAACTATTTTAATGACCTAGAAAAAATAACAACAAAATTCATATGGAAGAATAAAAGGTCGAGAATTGCAAGGGAACTAATGAAAAAAAAGTCAGAGGAAGGTGGTCTAAGTGTACCTGATTTAAAGCTATATTATAAAGCAACAGTCACCAAAACCATTTGGTATTGGCTAAGAAATAGACTAGTTGATCAGTGGCATAGGTTAGGTTCACAGGACAAGATAGTGAATAAAAATAGCAATCTAATCTTTGACAAACCCAAAGATCCCAAATTTTGGGATAAGAATTCATTATTTAACAAAAACTGCTGGGAAAACTGGAAATTAGTATGGCAGAAACTAGGCATGGACCCACATTTAACACCACATACTAAGATTAGATCAAAATGGGTCCAAGATTTAGGCATAAAGAACGAAATCATAAATAAATTGGAGGAACATGGGATGGTTTACCTCTCAGACTTGTGGAGGAGGAAGGAGTTTGTGTCCAAGGGAGAACTAGAGACCATTATTGATCACAAAATAGAACATTTTGATTACACCAAATTAAAAAGTTTCTGCACAAACAAAACTAATGCAAACAAGATTAGAAGGGAAGTAACAAATTGGGAAAAAATTTTTACAGTTAAAGGTTCTGATAAAGGCCTCATCTCCAAAATATACAGAGAATTGACTTTAATTTATAAGAAATCAAGCCATTCTCCAATTGATAAATGGTCAAAGGATATGAACAGACAATTTTCAGATGATGAAATTAAAACTATTTCCACTCATATGAAAGAGTGTTCCAAATCACTATTGATCAGAGAAATGCAAATTAAGACAACTCTGAGGTATCATTACACACCTGTCAGATTGGCTAAAATGACAGGAACAAATAACGATGAATGTTGGAGGGGCTGTGGGAAAACTGGGACACTGATGCATTGTTGGTGGAGTTGTGAAAGAATCCAACCATTCTGGAGAGCAATCTGGAATTATGCCCAAAAAGTTATCAAAATGTGCATACCCTTTGACCCAGCCATACTACTACTGGGCTTATACCCCAAGGAACTACTAGAGAAGGGAAAGGGTCCTGTATGTGCCAAAATGTTTGTGGCAGCCCTTTTCATAGTGGCTAGAAGCTGGAAGATGAATGGATGTCCATCAATTGGAGAATGGTTGGGTAAACTATGGTATATGAATGTTATGGAATATTACTGTTCTATAAGAAATGACCAACAGGAGAAATACAGAGAGGCTTGGAGAGACTTACATCAACTGATGCTGAGTGAAACGAGCAGAACCAGAAGATCATTATACACTTCAACAATGATACTGTACGAGGATGTATGCTGATGGAAGTGGATTTCTTCAACATAGAGAAGAGCTAATCCAATTCCAATTGATTAATGATGGACAGAACCAGCTACATCCAGAAAAGGACTGGGAAATGAATGTAAACTGTTATTTTTACCTTCTGAATCCAATTCTTCCTGTGCAACAAAAAATTCGGTTCTACACACATATATTGTATCTAAATTATACTGTAATATATTTAACATATATAAGACTGCTTGCCATCAGGGGGAGGGGGTTGGGGGAGGAAGGGAAAAAATCTGAATAGAAGTAAGTGCAAGGGATAATGTTGTAAAAAAATTACCCATGCATATGTACTGTCAAAAAATGATATAATTATAAAATAAAATAAAAAAATTAAAAAAAAAAATTTGTGCATTGTACTTTTATTTCTTTGATTCCCTTGATAGAAAAGACACGTAGAAATTCATAAATAGCCCAAAGGTTTTAGCACTAGACAGAACCTAATAGTTCCTTTATTAGGAACTAGAAGGGATGTAATGTTTTTTTAATTGTGGGTACTCTTTTTTAAAGTTTAGAAATAGAATCCCAATTCACCACAATGCAGAATTTACATTCATGGTACATATTTTCTAAAGATCTCTATAAACATAAAATAATACCTTATACACATAAATGAATTGGGAATCTTTTCAAATAACTCAGCATCCTTTTGATATGCTCTCCTGTCTCCTTCCCCCATCAAGCCTTCAACAGTCTAGAGTTCAGTTCATTGAAATTGTCTCATAGAATACAGAATCCCAAAATGGGGAGGTACCTAAAAGCTTTTTCTGGTTCAACAACTTTATTTGAGGAAACTAAAACTTAGAAATCTTAAATGTCTTGCTTGAGGTTGTAGTATAAAAATTAATGATTAATGCCAAGATTAGAACTCATGTGTCTTAGTGCCTGGTTAATTTTCACTTTATAATATTATGCAGCATCCTCATTCCAACACCTCTATTTTGTAGATGGAGAAATTGAGGGCCCTAAAAATTAAGTAACAACTCAAGCCTTTAGCAAAGCTAGCTAATAGTAGAACAGTTATCAGTAACTCTTTGAAGTCAGTTCTATACCTTAATTCTTTGTAATTCCAGTTAGAATTATTATAGGATTCTTTTGGAAGTCTGTTTGATAGAAAAATACAGAGGTGAGGAGGGAATTTAGTATTAACTAAAGGCAAGGGATTTCAGATGTGGGCAATGGAAGAGACAGGATCAAAGGAAAAAACAGAACCTAAGTAGTCTCCTAGATGTTGGAAACACGTTGAAAGTTTTGTGGATGTGAGTTATGAGGATTAAATAGCATCAGGCATCTCAATCAAAATTGTCAAATTTGATACTGCTTATAGGTCCTGGAGAACTAAGAAAGAAAAAGGAAAATCAGTATAAACTTGGTTGACTGTGAAAATAATGATAATTGAAGTCCAAAAGCTATATGTATTCTTTTCTCAACTTATTCCCTCATAGATGTGTCAGGTTTCCCAAAGCAAGTTTATGCTTCTCCTCTCAAGGGTCTAAACACATCTCTGTGAGGTGATTATCTTTGTGGGTATTATGGAGCCAGTTTATACTGGTTCTTAATAGTTAATGTTTTCAATGTGAGTATTTATACCTTAGACTTGATTTATTGTTTTGTTTATTGTTTAAATCTAAGAAAGTGATGAGAAAATGTTAATAATGTAGATTAAATTTTAAAATTTGTGTGCATATATATTTTTGGAGAGAGAGTTATTAAAGTACGTTGTACATATGTTTTTGGAGAGCCAGCACAAAGACCCCATTTTAGCAATTTTTCTCAATATCAATGACAAGTTACTATTAGTACCTTCTTTATGTTATCAAAATCCTCCAGTGATTCTCACTTCAGGATCATTTTAATCAATCAACATGATTGGAAAGGAATATTTACTGAGAAGATACAGGAAGAACAGAAATTAAACCATTTCCAAATACTTGGCAGCACCCTTTCCTTAGTATCAAGCTTGTCTTTGGAAGAGATTGGATTCAACTTAAAAGCAGCTGCTATAGACATTCAACTGACAAAGTTCCTTGCAGAATTTTTCATCACCATTGGATGAACTGCTCCCTTGTGGAAGGACAATGTCTCATATGAATTCAATCATAGGTTGGGTGCTCAAAGTTGCTCTGTAGTTGATTTTGCTGGTGCATTACCAGTTTGTCTGCCCACAGAATTTAGCATGATCTCTAGCACTTAGATTTCTCAAGCCTCTTTCTCTCTCTCCCAACCTTTCAATTTTCTCAAACTAGAAACCTAGTCTAATATTTACTTAGTTAAGAACAGGAAAGAATAGACCTAATAGAGATAGAAAACAGCTGCAACTATTTTTTGTCATGTGTCCAAGGCATTGATTCCCACCTGAAGACCTACAGTATTCCTCTCTTACAGGCAGCCAGGAAACAGAAAGGGGCTGAATTTTGTTCAGTTTAGTAACCAATCAAAAGGTTTTTCTTCACACAATTAACAAGACAGACCTGCACATACTGTGAAATCCACATGGGGATTGTATCAGCAGAACATGTTGCCTATGCTTATAAGGGCTAGACTTATTGAGTACTCTGGCCTTTTTTCCAATTCTAAAAGAATGCATGTGAATATTTTATAAGATAATTATGATCCATAGCAATAGCTTCTGTGTATATTCAGTATATTAAAAGGTAAAGATATATGCGCTTCAAACACATAAGGGTACCTGATTTATAAAGGCAATAAATAGTTGTGCCTACAGATACTCAGTACAATAAATTCACCAAAATCCTTCCTGATGGCTGTTATAGCCCTGAGCTACCAACTACAGTAAGTAAGAATGTGTGGACAGGAAGGATCAGTGCTTGATCCAGAGTACCTTTCAGTTTCTTTGCACATGTTTGAACAGGCTGTGTTTCAACTCTGAATATCTTTAACTTTTCCCTTTTAATGCCAACCTTAAATTTTATATATACAAGTATGAATCTTCCGATCATTTATAATTCACTTGGCTCATATTCACCCCCGTTTTACAGGATCCTAATCTCTTTCCCAATTTTGGTATGACCCTGAAAGGACTTACTACTCCCATATGTATAAATTAAATTACATTTACTGAAATTAAATTGGAAATAAAAGACATAGTATTAAAACACAGTAAGACCTGATGAACTCACAAGTACTTATGCTTGTGTCTGTACTCCATCTCTCTCCACTTAATGCCTTCTCCCCTTGTTGTTCCTTCACTTGGTAAAGTAACTGCTCAATGCCTTTATGTATTATGAATTTTATATATTATGTATTTATGTATTATGGACAGTGTCTTTTGAGAAGACACTATTCTCGCTCTTGGGATCTAGGACAGTTCCAAACAAAATGCAAAACCAACTAAGCTCTTTCATTAAATTACTTATTTATTTAATAATAGTTTTTAATTTTCAAAATACATGCAAAATTAGTTTTCAACATTATTCACCCTTGTAAAATCTTTTGTTCCAAATTTTTCTCCCTCCCTTTTCCCTACCCACCTCCCCTAGCCAGCAAATAATCCAATAAAGTTTAAACATGTGCAATCTTCTGAACATATTTCTACATTTATCATGCTGCCCAAGAAAAAAAACAGATCAAAAAGGGGAAAAATGAGAATGAAAAAAAAGGAGCAAATGATAAGAAAAAATGGTTAAAATACTATGTGGTAAACTACAGTAAGTCCCCATAAAGTCCTCTTTCTGGATGCAGATGACTCCATCACAGGTCTATTGGAATCATTCTGAATCACCTCATTGATGAAAATAACAAGTATACACAGTTGATCATCACATAACCTTGTTGCTATGTACAGTGTTTTCTTGGTTCTACTCATTTCACTTAGCATCAATTCCTGTAAGTGTCTCCAGGCCTCTCTGAAATCATCCTAATGATAGTTTCTTATAGAATAATAATATTCCATAACATTCATATGCCATAACTTATTCAGTCATTCTCCAACTGATAAGCATCCACTCAGTTTCCAGTTATTTGCCACTACAAAAAGGGCTGCTAGAAATATTTTTGTGCCTGTGGGTTCTTTCCCCTTTTTCTATGATTTCTATCATTTCTACGATTGGTGGATTTATACCATTTGATAACTCTATAGGCATAGTTCCAAATTGCTCTCTAGAATGGTTGGATAAGTTGACAACTCCACCAATGTATTAGTGATCCAGTTTTCCCAATCCCTCCTCAACATTTATCATTATCTTTTTCTATCATCTTAGCTGTTCTGAGAGGTATGTAGTAGTACCTAGAGTTGTATGAATTTGAATTTATCTAATCAATAGTGATTTAGATCATTTTTTCGTATGACTTGAAATGGCTTTTGTTTCTTTATCTGAAAATTGTCTGTTCATATCCTTTGACTATTTGTCAAATGGAGAATGTCCTGTAAGGAAAGACTACTTTCCAAACATATACAGACTGATCAATATGGGGATGGGGTTAAGGAGAGAAAAACAGAGACCGAGAAAAACAGACAGAAAGAGAAACACACACACACACACACACAGAAAGAGAGAGAGAGAGAAAGAAAGAGAGATTCTAAGTTCTATGTTGTCATTCAGCAGTTTATGATCTAAAATTTGCTCTTTATTCTCTGTTCTTTCTATTTAGTTCTGTGACTTGCAACATATGTTTCCTTGCACAAGTCATTTAAAAGTTCTCCAAACTTTACATTTTTTATAAATATATATATATATATATATATATATATATATATATATATATATATATATATATATATATACATATACATATATATATATATATTTTTTTTTTTTTGGTAAAAATGATTTTGGAAAATGAGATGATCTCAATGATCTCTTCCATTTCTAAATCTCTGATTATTTGAATTACAAAAATATAAGGAAAGCAGCATAAAACTTAACCATTAGAAAGAAGCTTTCTGGCAAAGTATAGAATGTGGAATCAAGAAGATCTGAGTTCAAATTCTGCCTCAGATAATTACTAGTTTTGTAATCTGGGCAAATCACTTAAACTTTTTCCCTTAGTTTCCCCAAATGTAAAATGGAGATAGTAACATTTACCTCATAGGGTTATTGGGGGATAAAATGATCAGTTCAGGTAAAAATGCTTTGTAGACTTTCAGGTACTATATAATTGCTAGCTATTATCACTCTAACCACCATCATCATCATCATCATCATCCTTATCCTCATCCTCATGCTCATCAATGTATTTTAGTCAGAAATATTTTAAATACCAGGATATGTGTAGAAGTGGAAAGGAACAAGAGTTAAACCTGAGAATATGTCACCCTTAATGTCTCCTAATATATTATATGATTAAAAATCAGACCTATGTGGGACAATATTGATAGTTCAGTTGTGAATCTACCAATGGAAAAGATAATTCTTTGTAAAATACATCAGGAATTAGTTGACTTGAAGAAGTGATGAGAAAGGTCTTGCCAAATATTGACTAATGAAGATCTGAGTTACTGGAGTTGAAGGAGTTGCCAGGGAAGCTCAAAGGTTGTAATCATTTCTTCCCCATTCCCTTTTTCTTTCTTTTTTAAAAATTCTCTTCTCCTTTCCCGCTTAAGGAACTAGTTGACACTTTCAACAGTGCCTCAATAGCTTGATAGAAGTTAAAATATAATTTACTATTCAAAGATTTTTCTGAGTCTTATTGAGAATTTGTTGAATATGTCAGTTAATTAGCATTTATCATGTCCCTACTATGTGCAATCACTGTGCTAACTGTTGAGGGTACATGAAAAGACTGTCTCTTCTCTCAAGGAGCTCATAGTCTAAGGAAAAAGAAAACATTCAAAATAGGATATTTATAGGGTAAATTAGAAATATTTCAGCAAGAAGATACTAAGACGTGAAAAAGCCAGGAAAAGTAGGTGGTAAAAATAAGTAGGGAGAGCACTTTAGAAATGGAGATTGCTAGTGAAAAGGCTAGCCACAGGTAGGTGTAGGATTATATATGAGGAAGAGCAAAGGGATTACATAAAAGATTTAACTCTTTAATCAGGTCCATATACATATCCCAGTAATAGTCTAAAATGCTGGGTATATAAATATAAGTAAGCAAGATAGTTCTTGATATTAAGAAATTTATTTCCTGATAGATAAAGCACATAAATGGGAGACATAAAGGGAAAAGAAGAAGAGGGGTTTTGCAGAACTCTTTCTTTCACTGAGTAGAATGTAAACTCTATCTTGGTTATAATTTTGTGTTTTTAGACCAAGTGTTTAATAAATGTTTGAATTAAATTGAATTGAATTTATACAATCTTCTTAGTTGGATTTTTGTATTCTAGAGTTATTCTCTCCCACTTTTCCCAATGCAAAAATTAGTCTCTTTTTGTCCTAAATTATTTGTTTTTTTTTAAGAAAATAAAATGTAATGCTGATGCATAGCTAGCTCATCACACTCATCCCTCTAATAGGGACTCATTGGAATTAACAGGATAATTGTCTGACCAAGTATGCAAAAGTCAATAGGCTGCTGACATGGTACTTCTTGATTATAACACTTGGGGATTTTTACTTTCCATATTGATTTTGCTGCCTCAAGAATGACTGCAGAAATCCCTACACTGAATCTTCAATTAATCAGGGAATGTTTGAATAAACTCTCTGGTTAACCAAGTATTACATAGAAATGTACATATTTTTAAATTTCAGTCTTAACTGTTGAAAAGTTTTTCTAAAACATTTCATGATTTTTTCCTGTTTTAGGACACTGATGGTGATGAAATATTTTGGTTCAGGATCATACCATGTTTTTAAGGATCATTAATGACTTTATTTAGTACCACAGATATTTTCAATGGCTCCAGGGCCATAATATTGGGCAAGGAAGGCCTTTTTATTTAAATTTTGTTCTAATCTTTATTGATTTTAATTATGTCTTTCTTTCAACTAAAAGCTTAGTGAAATAAGAACAAGCACCCTCAACTAGTACCTACCACCAAATCAGCTGATTTTTTGTCATTTTATTTTAAAAAGTCAAGTTTTAAGAAATGTTTGATAATAAAGAACCCATGTATTATTTTAGCTGGATTCTGAATGCAATTAATCAGTAAGCTTCTTTACTAAAAAAGAGAGAAACATAAAGAAATGAGGTATATTTACAAAATTTAAGAGAGGAAGACTTTTGGCAAGATGAGTTAAAGAGGATGTCTGAGCCTTTTTATCTCAAAGCAGCAGGGAATGAGTCAAATAAAGTAAAAGAATATGAATAAGTAATGGAGAAAAGAAAGCATGTGAAAGATTTCTACAAAAGAAAATTGCCACAATAAAACTAACAGACAGACTAAAGAAATGAGTGAGCAAAAATAACTCAATACAATAAAAAAATATTACAAGCTAGTAGAAGGGAACAATGCTGCAATAGGAAGAACTTGAGAAAACAGAATAGAATGACTCCGTGAACTGCAAGGTAGTTGAAGTGTGCTATAGTCATTAAATAATAGTATCTAAAATAAGAGATGTTATAGTCTCAATGTATTTTCCTTTAATCAGTTCTAGAATACTGCTTTGAGTTCTAGGAATACACTAAAGTACATTGATGTATCAATGTAGGCTCAGAGAGGAATTACCAGAATGGTCTGAATAATTGAGATCTTATCACGCATATGATAGCTATTTAAAATATTTGTAGGACTGTCATAAAGAAGAATATCAAAGTTATTTTACTTGGCTCCAGAAAGTAAAACAATTGAGAGTGATACCAGGAAAGATGTCTTAAAATTGGCCTTTTCCCAAAGTAGGAAAGACTACATTAATAGGTTGTACGTTTCCCATCATTGTGGGTCTCTGAATACAGACTGGATGGCAATTTGTCAGCACTGCTGTTGAGAAGATTTCTGTTCAGAGATGAATAGAAATAGATGACCTTTGAGGTCTTTTCCAATTGTGGGAGTCTATGACTCTTGAGAAGGTGATTTCCCCCCCCTTCTTTCCCTGGGAATCTCCTATTACTATTATTTCTTCCATTTTGTGAGAATATTCTTCATTGTAGTGTATGATGGAAGAATCATAAATACAGAGGAGGTGTCTAGTCTTTGTTCCATACTTACCATATTAGTCCCTTGTAAATCTGTTTCTTTTTCTTTAGAGAATATTTGGGCAGATAGTCCTATTGATATTTTCTTGTTTCCTACAAGACTTACCTAAAATACCTCCTCCTACATGGGACTTTTTCTGGTTTCTCCATGTTCCAGCAACCTTCTAGTTTCTTTCCTTCCAAGGTTACCTTTCATCTACTCAATTATATCTTCAATTAGAATATAAAATCTTTGAGAACTTGTACTGTTTCAATTTTGTCTTCTTAAGTTTCTAACGTGATATTTGCATAGTGCTTGGCCCAAATGTGTATAAAAATTATTGATTGAGTGAACCTGAATATCACAAAACAATATATGGTTGGCATTTTCCCAGTATTCTGTGGTGGCTTATGTGTTTTTAATACCTTTCCAACTGATAAGAGAGGATAGAAAAGATTTGCCATATCTAGAAATTGCCTGACTACATGGCATTGGGCCACTACACTACTGCAGGTTTTCAAACATACTATTGTTTTTATGAGGTGGGCAATTTTTCTGTTACTTTGAGATTAGAATTTAGAAAATGGAAACAGTTAAAGAACAAAGTCCTCAATTACCATATATGCCTATGGCAAAAGACAAAATATCTGAAAATACATGTGAAAATACATCTGAAGGTAGTGTGAGAAGTCAGATTGAAAAGTCAATTATCCACCCTGGTGGCAATTACTCATCCATCAAAGGGAGAAACAATATTTGCTAGTGAAGAAAAATGGTAAGGCTTGGTACAGATTGGCTATTTACACTGATCAAATATCTGAATATTTTTTGATATATTATATTAATAGGAGCAGACTTTTGTAAAAGAGAAGTACAATGATATTTTATTCTTACTTTGATTTTCCAGGTATCCTTCTTTCTTAGCAAGAGAAATTCAAACCCTTAGAATGCTATCAGAACAATTTGAGACAGGATGGAAAGAAAACTATTCTACAATTAGAAAATAAGACATTCTTCAGAATTAAATGGATAATAACTATCTGTTTCTATTTCCATCTACTGATCTGTAGGTCAATATGATATGTAAAACTTTTGATTTTTCATAGAATTTTATTTCTTGTCTTTAACCAATAATCAGGTGAGGTAGGTGGGGTATATATCTGTTCCCTCTTTTCCCAATTTGAAGATGAGGCAACTAGTAAGTTAATTGTTTATATGCATTGTTTCATTTCAATCTTACAACTTTTTAAATTCCCATTTTATAGATGAGGAAACTGAGACTCAGTATGATAAAAGTATTTGCCCAAGATAACAAAACAAGTTTTTGGAGACTTAAAACCAGACTTTTTACTCCACATCAAGGACTTTTTTCATTTTATTGCTATTGCTATACACTTCTGTAAGATCACTAGGTTGATCAATTAGATTGATCAAGTTGTATAGAAATCTTCTTAAATTTAGCTCAATCAAAAGAACTGGGTCCAGAGCCTAAATTTTTTGAGCATATGATCATTGTTTCATTAGGCCTATATTTTAAATAAATTAAATTAAAACGACGTTGATAACTATACAATGTAATGACCTTCATTTATTGATTTTGTCAACAAAAGTAACTGCTATGCATCATGTAGACTTCAAGAGGATCATCCGATTTAGATCTGGAAATTATTGCCTAGATCAGTACTTTCTTTGTATAGATGATAAACCTGAGGTCCAATGTTAAATGTGATCCAATGTGTCACAAGAAGTAAAACCACCAATATTTAAATCTGCATGCAAATTCAATGTTTTTAAGCTGAAGAGAGTTGATTTGGTGTTAGTTGATTGGTTACATCATAAAAGGCTTTATATACCAGGCTGAGAAATTAATATTTTTTTTTCCAGAAAGCAGAGGCATCATCATACTTAAGAAATGAGTAAATTATTATAATAATCTATGCTAGAAGAATCAGATTCCCAGCTCTGTCTAGGATCAAATTAAATGTATTTGAGAAATGTATAACAAAATAAATAAAATAGTATCCAATAAAAGCAATGTTAATTTGTGGTTTTCTCAGTCTCTATGCAGTCCACAAGGATCTGATTCCATTTTACTTGGACAGCATTGACCTAGACAATAGACATAAAATTTTCATCCTATTCTAATGAATACATAGTGAAAAATATGTTCATAAAATTTTCATTAGTTCTGTTCCTCTTTAGCAATTGTGATTTTTTTTTTCTGTCCCTTAGTTCTGATGTGATTGAAACACTACCTGATTTCTCCGTAGTGTTAAGAACCTGTACTATTTTGGATAACTCATTTATATATGTAAAGCATTTTTGGTTTATAAAGTATTTTGAGCTTCTCAAAGAAATATGCTATCAAAATCTGTGGTATTTATGAAATATATTATAGAAAGGCTAATTATCATTTATTATTAAGACTTCTTACATCAATTGTGCATAAAGTAAGGCACTTCACAGCAGGCACTACTTTCATTAACCTTTTCATATAGGCAATGATCTAATTCAGTGACCTTCTAGCTGAATTATGTGCTCATACCACTCACTGATTCTTTTCTACCTGAAAGGAAAATAGGCTCATCTGTAGCTGGAGATTGTTGTTTATATTGAAGAGAAAGGAGATAAAGGGAAGAATTTAGGTAAAAGAAAAATTTGACTCCTATGCCATTTGCTGTTTTGCTTTCTTTTTTTGTAACTCATTTTGCTCAATTTTTAAAAATTTCCTTTCCTTTCTAAAGAGGACTCAGGCACAATCATTAATAAACATCTTACTATGTGGCAGGCACTATGTTAAATGCTAGGGATATATAGAAAGGGGGAAACAACAACAGCAACAACAAATGTAGCCCCTGCCTTTAAGGAGCTCACATTCTAATGAGGGTTACTGCAACATAGAAGAATGGAGTAGAAATAGAAAGTTAATTAGAGAGAGAGTTAAGTGGGGAGAGTATAAAAGCCTCCCCAAGGAGGTTGGAAATTAAACTAAGTCTTGAGCCCAGGAAACTAGGAGATAGGGAAAAAGAGGAATAGTATTCCAGGAATTTGGGAATAAGTGCTTGCAAAGAAACAGCTGCTATTCAGTCATTTCACCCGTGTCCAAATCTTGGTGACCCCATTTGCGGTTTTCTTGGCAAAAATAGTGAAGTGGTTGGCCTTTCCTTTTCCACTTCGTTTTACAGACGGGGAAACTGAGGCAAAAGGGGTTAAATGAACCACCAAGTTCACACAGCTACTAAGTATTTGAGGACAGATTTGAACTCAGGTCTTTTTCACTCCAGGTCTAGCTCTAACCATTGCACTACCTAGCTACTCTGTAAAGGGACAGACTGTAGATGAAGTGTCTTGTATGAGAAATAACATGCAAGGCAGTGTAGCTCCATTGTAGAGTATGTGGAAGAGAGGAGACTGGAATGGGTATGATAGCAAAGTTGCACAGTGGACAGAGTGGCAGGTTTGGAGTCAAGAAGACTCATATGAGTGCAAATAAAGATATTTGAATCTTGAATTTGAATTTGAAAGATAAAGAGTACAAATAAAGAATTTTAGTTCTCAGAGAGGCAATTTATATTTGGTCTGTATATATTAGGGAACCACTGTAGAATTTGAGGGGAGGGAGGCAGGGTGTAAAGAGAATTGAATGAGGAGGATGACTTAGTCAAACTTGTTCTTTAGGAAAATCTCTTTGGCAGTTAAGTAGAGGATAGACTGATATAAGGAGAGGTCTGAAGAAGGAAGAGTAATTGTTTCAATTTAATCTGTGATAGACAACTAAAGAAACTATGACACATATATCCTAAAATAGCTTCTACCTTCTATTCACTCTGTAACTTTGCAAGTTCTTCTGTTACCACTCTGATAATTCATCTTCTGCCTTGTCTTCTTCCCCACTCCCCACAAATAAGCATACTGCAACATTGCACTTCTGGGACCTCTCTTTTGGTTGTCAGGCTCCTCCTCGGACCTTGCCCTCTGCTGTCTTTTATATGTTGTTTTCTCTCCTTAAAATGTATAAGCATTTTGAGGTCAGGTACTATCCTTAAAACTTAAATATGTTTCCCTCATGTTTAACATTGTAGCAGACACAAAGTAACTACTTAATAGTTGCTTTTTGACTCTACTAACATTGCCATTGTATCCTGTTTCTGGTAACTGGACCCCAGTTCTGCTAAATGGGCTCCACTCTTGGCAACCCTAACTGGCATGCTAATTGCTCTGGGACTATGATCTCAATCTAGTAGTTTCCCCTGAAGTTTCAGACATGTACCTCCACCCTTAGGCTTGGTTCCAACTATTTGCCTCTTTGATTTTTCCTGATCCCTTGCCTTATTCTATTCTTTTATATCTTTCAGGTATCTGGGTTCTGGTCATCCCAGATTGGGCCTGATTAACTGAGAAATAAGCCTTGGTTATGATAATCAGCAAAATCAAAATTCTGAAACTATATCAATGACTGTTATCTCTTCTCATCCCGGCTTTTGAATTCTAAAGCTTTTTAAAAATAAGACAGCCATCTGATAAGTAGAGATATAGATTTTGGGTAACATAGCCATAAATGAGTAATGCATATTTTAATATTCTTACATATTGCTGGCTATTTTGAAACAATTTTTCAAAAAGTATATATTCCTGGAAAATCTGAATTCTGTCCCTTAAGCACACAAGTGCCCTCACTTAATAAATCATGGAGGGAATCAATGAGGCTTGCATTGAATGCCCAAAGGAAAGCTGTAATCATTCATGGGGAGTAACTTCAAATGATTACTAAGTTCTCCAAAGTAGTTGATGCTGCAGAAAACCATAAATGCTTTGTCCAACAATTATCACTACACTATGGACCAATGGAACCATTTTGGAAGTATTTCCAATAAATTTTCAAATGCCTTAACTGGAACTGATGGTGTCTCTTTTTTTTTGCAGAACTCTATTGTAACTCTTAGTTACAAAGGTTGCTATCTGAATAGAATTGTAATGATCTTTTGTCAGAATGATAAATATATGTTTGTAATTGCATCTCTTTTGATTAAACAAATGTTGTCATTCAAAAGAAAAAAAATCACAAAAACTCAATTAGATTATTGTCAAAATGCTACCACACAGGGATTAATGTAATATACATAGTAATAGGATACAGGCATTTAAAGGTTTGGAGAAATACAATAAAGCAGTATTTTAATGATATAGACTATGGATAATTATGTTGTACCTTCTTCAATTCATATTTGGATTGATTTTTTCAAGTATTTGAAATTATATGAACAATATGTCTTCTTGAATATGTAGAGAGAAAGCCATCTTCTACCACCATCCCAAAATGATAGATTTGTAATGACTGCATACAATCTACTCCTTCAGCACTGATATGGTTTCTGAGTTACCAAGCCAAATGATTGCAGAAAAAAATAATTTATCGAAATTGTATTTGGGTGTTTCATAAATCTCTAAGTGGACTATAACACATTATTTGCCAAGAATTGTGCAAAAGTAGCAGGGTAAATCATCAGATATCTATATATCTATATATCTATATCTATCTATCTATCTATCTATCTATCTATCTATCTATCTATCTATCTATCTATCTACAATCAAGAAAAAAAAAGATCAATAACACAATGGCTTTATTCTTTATAGGTTCCAATACCAAAAAGCTAGAATTAGAGTTTCAGAAAACTGGGTGGAATCTTGTCTGATGATGATGAGGAAGACATGGAGAAAAGTCACCCAGGATGAGAGAAGATGTTTGCATGGTCATCTGAATTAATCTCAAATTAATGGGGTTCTACTCAGGACCTAAGGAAGTTAATTCATCAATTTAAAAAATTATTCCCAAGGGCTTAGCCACCTTTAATAGTGACTGTATCAGTTTGACTAGCCCACTAGATTTAACTACTTCCATTACAGACCAGATCACACTTCACTTTTATATCCCATTCAGTTTTTCACCCAAGCTATTTTGCTTTTTCCCTCTACCATGCACCAATACTTCTAGGGCTTTTCACCTTTTGTTCTGTATCAAGTGATAGAATTATCTGGAACGGTAACCACTTTATGATCAACATATCAACTCTTTAATCTCCCAGATAAAAAACTTGTTTCCCCATTTACCATTCTCCAATATTTGCTTTCTTCTTTCATTAAAATGTGAGCTCTTTGAGTCCAGAGATTGATTTTTGAAAAAAAATGTATCCAAAGTCTTTAGCTATAGCAATGTAAGTTAATATTGGGGCTATAATAAAATATTTTCTAGCTTTTTAGTGTTTTACCATGCTACCAATTGCCTTTGGGTAAACTAGCTTACCTAACCCTACTATGAAGTTATCAGAGAAGGATTTTTACTGGAAAAGGAAATAGTATATGTGCTAAATGAGTATATATATATATATACATACATATATATATATACACACATACTTAAACATATATATTAGTATATATATACATATACATACATATATAGATATATTACTGTATATATACATATGTTAAAGAACTATTTAGAATTCAGTGTGGACAGAAAGGTTATTCAAGGAAAAAGCTTTTTGTTAAATTTCAATCAACTGTCAACTGATTCCTAATTATATCATGAAAATGTGGGTTGGGCACTAATTTTATTGATTAATAGATTTTTTTTAACCTTGAGAAAACTATGATTTCATCATTTTAGGTGCACTTATCATAATCCTTCCTCACCTTAATTAATTATATCCTCATATCCTATGACTAAAGCAAAAATAAGAACAAAACAAATAAAGAAAACTTGGAGGCCAGGCTGGCTAGAGGTCAGCCAGCTGTCAGGTGATCAGGACCTCTGAACTTAAACTAAGCAGATCCTTTGGAAATAGATGCACAGTAAATCCCAGTTGTGCAATTTAATATATATTATATTAGTAGTAATTTTTATTTTTAAATACCCTAAATTTCTTTTTATGTGTCCTTCTCTTAAAGGGCAATAGTTTATGTAAATACAACAGTTTATATAAAGAACAAGAGAAAAGAAAAAAAAAACAACAGCAAAATCAATACATACATTGAAAAAAAAATCTGACAATATATGCAATCACACTTGTGAACTTTCTTCTACTCCCAAGTCCCATACCTTTGCAAAGGAGTGGGTGGAAGTGTCTTTATTTTACCACATTAGTTTTCTAATGCTTTATGGTAGTTATTTCCATTATTGGAAATTAACTCTTTTCTTTACTTACTAGACTTTGCATTAGCTCATTCAATTTTTTCCATTTTTTCCATGCATCTTGATATTCATATTCTTTTTATTTTCTACTACATTCATGTTTCATTACATTTATGTCTAACAATTTTTTAAAAAAATAATACTCCACTTTATGACCATTTACTTTTTTTTTTTCTATTTTGGTTCCCAACAATTTCTTTCTAGTTTAGAAGAAACTCGAAGAGCTTGAGATTTTTAGGTATGGCCTTCAAAAATCTTAAGTCATTGCTAAACAACGATGAGGGAACAAAGTAGAACTTAATAACTATAATTGTTCAAGGATATCATATCACCAATTGCCACATCAAAAGTATGCTTTGTGTATTTATATATATATATATATATATATATATATATATATATATACACACACAATACATATACATATATGTATATATATATATACACACATATACATACACACACACTCACACACATACTTATGTACATATATATGCATGTGTTTATATATATATATGTATATATATATATATTTAGTACAGTATATCATTGAAAGTTAGAATTAAATATTATTGGTAAATGTACTCTTGTGACTCTCTATATGATAAAGTTGAACATTATTCTTTTAGAACCCAAAGAGTAGAGAGAAACAAGTCTCAAATATGAAAGCACCCTGCTACAAAGTTTACTTGAGTCTTTTTCACATTCTTATAATTCCTTTAGGAAACAAATCCAAATGCTTAGCCTGCTCTGAAGTAAATGGGACCATGCCACTGCATTAGCTCCACAGGGGTGTTGAACAACACTCAAATTTGCCTCCTTATGACTAAGGACCAAGGAAGACAGATGGTAGGGTGAGGAATGCGGAGGTTGTAATCATTCTTGCCAACAAGATGCCACAGACATGGTGCTAACATAATATATTAGATCAATGGAAGCATCTTGATGGCACCAAATTTAGAAAAGGAAGAGACTTCTGTCTGCCTTGGCAAGTTACGTGTTGCTTGAAAGGAGATTGACTAAACTTGGGTTAGTTATATTTGCTTATTGAGCAAAAAGGTTCCCATCTTTAAACAGTTATTTTTTATAGAACTTTCTCTAAGTATGTTTTTAATAATTAATATTTAACTAAGTTTTTAGATCCTCAAAGATTTTTAAAATTCATGAATTCCACTATAAAATTAAACTTAACATTTTTTTTTTTTCATCTGGCCTATATAAAGGATGTATCTACCCTGAGGCTCAGAGGGGCACAGATTAAATCCTGATTCCTTTGAGCTAACAAATCCCAGCCAGGACATAGTGCAAGGTCATTGTTCATCACTTTCAATGGTATATTCTCTGTTATAGAATGTTGGCTGTATTTATTGACGTTGACTTGCATATCTTTTTTCATGTCTACTCATTAATGCCTAGCACTAACGTCAGCTTTTAACTCTTTCCTTTGAACTTGTGTTTTAAAATGTCTACATTTTTAGACCATTTTGTGTTATATTTTGTAGATATTTATTACTTAATTTTAACTGGTAATAGGTTTTATTTTAGTATAAATTCTAAATGATGACTAATCATTTAGCAACTCAGAAAAAGAAAACAATTTAGTGGCAATGGAAGATTAAGTAAATTTTTGGATTACTTAATATAATACTTCTAAATCTTGAAAATTATCTAGACTCATATTTTTTTCTTTCAAAAACGGCCACCTGAAACACTTCTTTTTAGGAGGAATTCTTATGAGAACTTTATATATACTGGTATTCTACTTAGAAATGTGTAAACCTGGATTGGAGGCATGCTTAGTAAAAAGAATGTGTTTAAGAATGTAATGAGAGAATGTGAAGCTCTATGATAGTGAGAGTATTTACTTTAAGACTCTTAGGCTTGCTTAAGAATCTGGAAGTTCTTGATAAAGATCACAAAGTAGGAAACAAGGCGGAATATGATTCTAATTATTCATATCAATTATGTAAGCATTTCCTATAGATCTCCTAATGCAAAGCAACCAATAAATCTCATGCTTCTCTTAATAATAATTATATCTTTCAGGAAATGGAAGGACCATCAATGGTTAAAACCCAAATATGACAAAGGAAGAAAAATTGGTTGGAGAAGTAGAAATAACAAGAACATATATGTATGGGACTGGTTGGGTGCAAGACCCCCTTCCCAATTAACTAATCAGAGACATCATCAGGTACAAAGAAAAAGCATTTATTTAATATCTACAGGGAGAGGCCCAGACACACCTGGGAGCCATGCCAAATCCCAACATCTGTATCTGGAACCTGATCAGCTTCCAGTTTGTCCAGGGTTTAAAAGCAAAAGACTTGAGCCTGCTCATTGGATAGACTAAAAGGATGTAACCATCCTTGACCAATGGTGACCAATACAGGCTGCCTCGCACAGGTCATGTCACTTCCTTCAACTTCCTGTATCTTCAGATTCATCCCTCAAGAGATCAAATGACCTCCCAAGGTCCCAGTTTTGGAAACAGGGATGGGGGGATTCTGACTTAAGAGGTGCTCAGTCATCCCTATGGTAACTTTTCTGTCACCTCCTGCTTAAAAACCCAAAAGTCATGTGATTCAATACTGAGAAATACTTCATCCAGTCAGTCCCATTCAGACATCTATCCAAGATGGCTGCCTGAATGGATAGATTATCCATGTCCCAATTTAGCACAAATATGAAATTTATTCTAGACTAAATAATTATTAAGAAGTCCAATGATAAACTACACTAAACTACTTCCAGAAAATCAGTCAAAAGCTTGTGGACAACAGAAAAATGGGCCACAGGTAAATAAAGTAGGCAAATGAGTCCACCTTCCCAGTATGACTAACAATGGGTCAGAGACTCACAATTTGTAAGGAGAGAAGGGACACATTCAATCAAGTATTCCTTAGCATTAGTGCATACTTATACATGATTTTGATCCAGCAATTAAGAGGAAGATCTTCTAAGAAAAGGGGTTTTCCATTCCTCCCAAAACTATCAACCCAACTGCCACCTCTGGGCAGGTAAACTAGCTGAACTGAAGTAGCAAGACACTACTGCAGAGGCATAGCAAGCATATGTTAAGAGCTCAAGACCTCCTCTTTGACTTTCACTTCCTTTTAGATGTATTTGGAAATAGCCCAGGAATTTATGGTCAAGACCCCCAAGAACAGTAAAACTTTTACCCTCACACAATGGATCCTGCTTCTGTGGCTAGTCATTAGTCATTAACCAGCAAAACACCCCTGTGGAGAGGATGTTCTGGGGTCCTTGTCATTCCCAACACCAACCATCTGCTCTGAATAGGCAGATAATGCTTAAGAACTCTGGGGATATTAGTAAACCTTAGGCCATCAGTCCTACCCCCCCCCCCCAGCAGAGCTCTTAGCCATTGTTCAGCTTTGCAAACCTTATGGAAATGTAACCTGTTAACTGCCCCTACAAGTGCCTTGTCAGCAGCTATTAGTACTGGAGACCTAATATTAGCATGGCTTTTATGGTGCTCAATTGGATTTTCTGCAACTTTTATCATTAATTATTATCTGTATCTATAACGGGAATGTAAATACAGTTTAATCTATATTAAAACATTCTCATGGTATTTTTTTCCATGTGTGTGTGGACAATTGTGAGGATCAGAATAACAATGGATAAGAATGAACAAGAGAAACCAGAAACAATTGAGTCACAGGAAAGATAGAAAGAAGCCATACAGCATAGAATGATTATTATATAATCTTACCATATATCTTCTCAAGGGGAGGCATCAGTGATGATTTGCTAGTAATAAGGCATCAGAATACTCTAGCCAGCCTCACTGAAATCAGAGGGAAAGATGCACCTAGATATATGCAGACATTAAAATTCATCATCAAGGATATGAGTTAGTCCTGAGAATGTACTTCTTTCATTAGTGTGTGTGTGACAAAGAGAGGCAGAGAGACAGAAACACAAAAAAAAATACTTCCTGATTCAATTTCATCTTATTTGTCTTGCTCTTGTTTTAATTTAATGTCTTTTGCTTTGGGTTTTATGTATCTTAAGGGTGGTCTGACGTAGTGGTGAGGGCTTAAATCATTATTTTAAATATATAATGACCTCAAATAATAATACATCGATTATGGAAATAGCATGGGACACCACAGTGTGATGCATTGGGGATTCAGTGATATAGGTGTAAAATGAGATTTATTTGCCTTATTAACAAGTTCAAGAGAGTGTTAAATCAACAAACCACATTCTTGTACAGCCTATGGTATATTAATATAACAAAGCATGTTAACTAATAAACATTGCTCCAAACAAAACTCCTTGGGAGTTCATTTAAGAGCTAAGAAAGCCAAAATAAAATATTATTATTTTTAATATGATGCACTAAAATTACATTTATTTTGTTAACCCACTTAAATATTAGTCTAACTACTTAAAGCCATTATTGTGCTGCTTTTAAGATGAGCAATATTTACTGCTCTCTATCACATTTTATTAATTTATAAGTAATTTAAGAATTCCCAATTGTTTTCATTGAATCGCTAATACTTATTTTCTAGGCTTAGAAAGTTAGATGTTCAAATCTAACTTTACTTAACTAGCTATGTGACACCTGACAAATAACTTAACCTTGTTTGTTTCAATTCCTCATCTATAAAATGAGTGAGAGAACAAAATGATAAACCATTATAGTCCTTTGCCAAGAAAGTCCCAAATAGGGTCACAAAAAGTTGGACATGACTGAAACTACTGAACAAAAAAAGAAGAAATTGAGAAAGCCACTGCTAGTGTTTCTTTATCTAATTCCTTCCTCCCTGCTTCATTCTTATTTAAAAAAACAAAAATCGAAAAACAAAAACAAAACAAACAAACAAACAAAACAAAAACAAAACAAACAAACAAAAAAAACCCAGTCTATTCTGGCCTGCTGCTTTGCTATCACCTTTATATTATCATTTTTCCCTATTTCTTTCATAGAACTGAGTTGGTGACAGTAGATTTTTGGTACACTTTATGTAAATTTTTAACATTTAGGAAGAGTTTTATGACTTACTCATTGATTTCAACCACCATGTAAATTTGATTTTGACAGTAATTTGTATAATATTTTCTCAGAGATAAATGAATGTTTCTATATTTCAATATAGATTCATGAAATCTTGCAATTTGAATCAACCTTAGAAGTCATTCATTCCATCCTTTCACTTCATTTGGGAATTCTTTATGGAACATCCCTAAAAGAGAGTAAAATTTTTTTTATTTTTTTTTAATTTTAATTTTTTTTAAACAATTTCAGTGCCTGAGTTCATTACTTTATGTAGTTACTCATCTAGTTTTTTAATATTCCCATTTGTTTAAAAATATTATTTTATGTTGATATCTGTTTCTAACTTTTAGACCCTGATTCAGTTTTTCTTCTCTGGAATTATGCATAATAAATTTCTTCCTTCTTCCACATAAAAACTCTTCATATATTTGAAGGTAGTTACCATGCCATTCCTAAAACTTCTTTTTTCTTCATTAAATGATACTCCAGGGTAACCTGCATAACTTTAACAAGTTGTGAGGTGATAAGATGGAAGTTGGAAGGATTTTGAAAATTATACTATAAATATACAAATATATGTTGCATAATCTATCCATTATATATAACAATATCATGTTTTTATGTGTATATCCTTATTTATCTATGTCTATCTATCTCTGAATCTTAGCTTCACCACCTGTAAAATGAATAGTTTAGACTAGGTTCACTTTTCTACTAACACATTAATACAAATTAAAATTTTAATGCCTTTTTTAATATAGTCACATGATGTTTCTGGCTCATATTATGTTTATGGTCTTTTGAAACTATTTTATCTTATAAATATGAATTACTACCTAGTTAGATTTCTCTCAACATAAAGTTATATAGTTTATCTTAAACATAAGCTTACGACTTCAAATCATATATATATATGCATAAGTACACACATGTATACACATATGTACATATATTCATTCCAGGCCATCATTTTAGTTTTGTGAGATATTTTAGAATTCTGATTCAATTATTCAAAATATTAGCTATTGCTCTCAGATTTTTATGATCTCTAATATCCATATCATCTGTAATACCTTTGTAATAATTATACTTATCTTTATAAAAATTATTTATGTAAATATTGAACATGAAGACAAGCATAAGGCCTACAAATGATGATCTCCTCTTAGCCCTCTTAGCTGGAATCAAGGTGCTGCTATCTTAAAGCTTAACTCCATCCCATATCTTGGGACATATCTAGTCAGTAGAAAAGAACAATATAAGAATCCTTTCATAACTTTATTCCTTGTTAAATTTCTGGTCTTCCCGCACTTTATTCCCATTCATACACTTTAAGATTCAGCAATACTTGTCTTCCTGTTGTCCCTTTTGTATGCACATATCATTGCAACTTCCAATCTCACATCTTTTCACTGCCTATTCCTCATATATACAGGTCAGATTAAGTTGATAAATCTCCATTAAATGCTTACATTTGACAGGCTCTGTGCTAAGTACTGGAGATAAAAAAAATTCAAAAAGAAATAGTACCTGCTCTCAAATAACTACACATTTAATAGAGAGCAAAAAGGACTACTACAAGCAAATTTAACGAAGAATACAACGTGTTTAAGGAGGTTGGGCCAGGAAATATCACTCTTTTCTCCTCAGAGAAAAGGGTTACTTGGCCAGATGTATTTCTGATTGTTCTCTTAAATTGTATTCATCTAGAGGACATGATCATGTTCAAGCTAACTTCTGATTACTTTGTTATTTTGAAATAGTAAGAAAACCTCAAGTTATTTAAGGTTTGAGCCTTTCCCACCAGCTCCACAGTGAATTCATGTCAGCAGCAGCAAAGTGCATTTATACAAATGATAGTAAAATAGAAACTCAAAGGTATATATTGGAGATTATATATCATACAATGCAAAGCAAAGGAATATTCCTATTGGGAGTGAAATAACTTAGCTCAAACAAGGGAGAGACACTGGAATCTCATCCAACATAAACTCCTCATATTCTCTTAGTTTAGCAAGTTAGGGGTATTGACAGGATGGAAATTGCCTATTCTGATATCTTCCTATACTCTTTTCCTTAAGCTATCTGAAATAGAATTTCATCTTCTCTCTTGAAACTGGAAAGCTAGGACTGTCACATGTGACTAGACACTTAAACAACAAGACTAGAAGCTTGATGAGTTTTCAAAGGAAACTGACTAAAAAGTTCCCAAGTAGGACTCCAAGAGAACTCTCACTTGAAGAGATTGAAGGGATTAACTGAGTGCTGACTCATTACTTGTCAACTCAACCTCCCTGTTCACACAGGATAGGATATTAATCTTCATTAATAAGAAAAGAATTGAATCCCAGTAGGTTTGGGTATAAGTTTTATATTTTTATCTTGGCCAAAACTCTTTGTATTTTCCTGCAAAGATTGAGGTAGGTCCCAAACTTAAACTGTATATATTTATACTGTACATTTATACACTACAGCCACAAATACCAGTGCTTTAAAATGAGAAAGATAATTATCCTAGCATCACAGGCTACTAACCCATGGTTCCATTGAAATTGAAATAAAATGAATGAACATTAACAATGCATGCATCTCTTGAATTAGAACATGGGATCCATGAATACAGAGACTGTTTTACCTTTATTTCCCAACATTTTATACAGTAACTAACAAATACTAAAAACTTAATAAATGTTTATTGACTATCTGATGGTCCAGTCTAGAATTGTGTTAGTGATAATTATTAAGCTCTGTTCTTTACTAGTTTGCAGGTTCTACAATGTAATTCTCCCTTTTAAAAAATCTAGGCATTTGCCAGACTCTTATCTCCTATTCATAAATGAGTATGACATTTACAATACCTATTATTTACAAAATCCTTAGTGGCTTCAAAAAGCTAAGTTTAAAACTAATCCCATGAAAACAAGAGAATGCTTGATTCTCTGTTTTTCTGTTTGACTTGGGACAAATTAGATGTTAACTTTGTGATAAAATTCTGTGATTAAATATGCGAATCAGATGCAATCTCTTTTGTATGATTAATATGTCCTTTTTATTATTATAGGTTTTTTTTATTTACAAGATATATGCACGGGTGACTTTTCAGCATTGATAATTGCAAAACCTGAAATTGTTCCAATTTTTCCCCTCCTTCCCCCCATCGCCTCCCCCAGATGGCAGGTTGACCAATACATGTTAAATGTTTTAAAGGATATGTTAAATACAACATATGTATACATGTCTATACAGTTATTTTGTTGTACAAAAGAATCTGAATCAAAAGAATCAGATTTTGAAATAGTGTACAATTAACCTGTGAAGGAAATCAAAAATGCAAATGGACAAAATAGAGTGATTGGGAATTCTATGTAGTAGTTCATAATCATCTCCTAGAGTTCTTTCGCTGGGTGTAGCTGGTTCAGTTCATTCCTGCTCTATTGAAACTCATTTGGTTCACCTCATTGTTGAAGAGGGCCACATCCATTAGAATTGATCATCATATAGTATTGTTGTTGAAGTATATAATGATCTCATGGTCCTGCTCATTTCACTCAGCATCAGTTCTTGTAAGTCTCTCCAGGCCTTTCTGAAATCATCCTGCTGGTCATTTCTTACAGAACAATAATATTCCATAACATTCATATACCACAATTTATTCAGCCATTCTCCAACTGATGGGCATCCATGATTAATATATCCTTAACCATGTGAAAGTTTTCTTATTGTTCTCCGCATTATGTCACATTTATCTGTACTTTGTCATATTCTATTCTCCCTTTTTAAAATACCTTTTTACAGTATGTAAAAATCAACACTGAGATACTACACTGACTATTCTATGAAGACTGGCCTATTTTAGTTTATATATATTAATGTCTCATTTTTCTGAATTCCTATGCATTTTGTAATCTGTATATTATCAAGACTTGATTTTATTCTGTGTTTTTTCCTCTACTTTCTTATATATGTTTTGATACATCCATAAGCTAAAATAATAGCTCTTTGAAGGAAACAATAAAGAGCATTTAAATTTGGAGTCACAGGACCTGCAAAAGCCTTTAACAATCTCTCTGTACCTCATTTTCTTCATATGTATAATGTGAGGATCTGGATTAACTGAACTCTCATTGTTTATTCAATTCTAAATTAATAAATTAATAATTCTAAATTAATAATTAATTAATTAATAATTAATAAATTAATAATTCTAAATTAATATTAATAAATTAATAATATTTTATATAAATCAAGCAAAATATAGAGAACACAAGAAATGGAAAATAAATGTTTTTTTCCTTTAACTCTTTGAATATATGTTTGGCAGAACTGGTATCTATATGTTCTTATGAAATCACTGAGTTATTTATACTCAAAGCAAGAAGTGTCTGCTAGGACTTGTTTCTATCAGGTACTGTTCATCGATTCAAGGTCTGTATTTGCATACATTTGAGTGTTTCACACTAGTTAAGTATTTGCAAATATTTATTGTTCCTTTTTCTCCTCTATCTGCCAATCCTAGCAGAAAGGACTGAGTAGGACAGGGGTAAAGATAAGACAGTAATTCAATAAGAAATAAAACAGGGCACTTTTGTCCATAAACTGGACTGGGACTGATAAATCTGGAAGCTATTACATATATACAAACAAAAGATCCTTATTCTTTTATCTATCGATCTTTCCATTTATCTATCTACCAATCTATAATACACATTGCTTTATAAATCATGTCAGGAAGGAAATTTGGAACAAAAGGGAAAAAAAAACATGGAAAAGAAAAAAAAAACAACAGGAAAAAAGAAGTAAACACAGGATTGTGTCTCCATAGTTCTTTTTTCTGGATGCAGATGGCAGTTTTTGTCAAAAAGTCTATTGAGATTGCTTTGAATAGCTGAACCACTGAGAAGAACCAAGTCTTTCATAGTTGATCATCACACATTCTTGTTGTTACTATGTACAATGATCTGGTTCTGCTTGTTTCGCTCAACATCACTTCATGTAAATCTTTCCAGGACTTTCTAAAATCAGTTTCTTCATCATTTTTATAGAAGTATGGATAGTAAAAATAAGTAAGAGAAAGGGAAAGGCACTTAGGAAATTTCAGAGAATTGTTATGAGGCAAAGATGAGGAGGCAGTGTGTTTGAGACATAGAGAATGTCCTTTGAATGTAGATAGGAAAGGGAGACTTGTTGGTGAATAGCAAGAAGTCAGTTTGGAACATATTGGGGTGAGAGATGAAAAAGGAAAGAAAATACTATCACTTTGATCCAGGCCTTCTAAAGTTAATAAAATATGATGTCCTCTCTTTAGCTTTTAAAACACAAGACTATAGGTTGTGGGCAGGGTTTTAGGCGTTGTCAGAAGCTAAATAGAAAAGATTGCATTTTATTTTAGAGGCAATAAAGAGCCACTGGATTTTGTTGAGTAGGAAAGTTATTTGGTTATATTTACATTAGAGAAAATCATTTTGGTAGCATGTGGAAAATAGAGAAATTGGAGTGGAAAGAAGTAGGATGGAAAGATCAATTAGTAGGTTTTTAAAATAATCTGACTGAGAGAGGTGATAAAAAAGTAAACTTAAATGTTGGTTGCAGAAGAAGAGCTCATCTAAAGTGCAAGACTTCAGTGAAAATAGACAGTTTTTAGAAACTTAGCAGAATTGTAGGCTCTCATGAAAGCAGTCATCCCAGTACTGAGGCTGGCATGAAAGCTACTAGAAAGGACATTTGTTCTCTCATATTTATAACTCCCTCTTTATACAATAATAAACTTGACTAAAAATCAGTCTCTAGACTTTTAGGGCATTTGCCAAACTGTCCTATTTGTTCATACTATAAGCTGAAAAGCAATTTTGTAGGAAGTCATACAAAAAAGTGTAAATAGAATGAATCCCTCCACAAGAATAATTTTAGAATGTAATTAGATGAACGTTCTTTAATGTTTCCTATTGAGGAAACAAAGGACATCACAATATAGTTGTTAGAATTATTATTACAATGATTTTGCTCTATGACAAATCTAAATAAATGTCTATTATTATTATTACTTATTATTAACAATAATAATAAATACAATTCTGTCACAGGAAGGGATCAAAGCATTTCAAACTAATTGATCAGCATACAGATCTTGGAATTTAAAATCAATTTCATATCACTCAGAATCTTCTTTAGCATCATTTCTGCAAATTTTGTTCCATCTGAACAATTTAACTATCCAATCCATTACTTTAATGACACCACTAAACTTTTTGTCCCTTTGCCTAATAGAGGTTCCCCCAACTAAAAGAAGACTAAGCCATTTAGAATGTTCTTTATCCCTTCTTAATTCCACTCTCCCTAGTCAGAGACTATCATTATCCAGAAGAAACTGTCTTAAATCTTTGGAAGGCCATTTGTTTCTAAGATGACATGTATAAACTAGGAAGGACCTTTTTTCCCTCCTTCTATAAGAACTTTGGTTGCTATTCTGCATACATATATAAATTCTACATGCACAGGTATAAACCTATCTAGTCCTAGTAGTGATAATTGTCTTCTCTGATAATTTGGATTTACTTAAAAAAATTAATATCTTGTAATGACTACATATCTTATTCTGAAATATGGCAGTACAAGGAAGCAAATTTAGGAGTTCTAACTTTTCTGAGAAATAGAACAATATAAGTTGAAAAAACAGAGCAAGAGTCAGTTCTGGCTATATTTCTAACTGTTTTTGTCTTATAGGTAAATCATTTAACCTCTATGAGTGTAGTTTTCTTATCTGTAAAATGGAATTAATAATTCTTGCATTATTTATCTCATGGAACTGTTATAAGAACACATTGTAGTACTATATAAATGTGAGATATTATTACTATTCTCAGGCTTGAGCACCATCTGTTTATAAAAAAAATCTGACTTTTAGAGAAAAAAAACAATTTTCCAATTTTTTATTAACCAAAAATGGAGACACACAGCCTGGAAAAAAGAAAGTTTTTTTTTTCTTAATATCAATTTATTCATGCAAAAAGGCTCATGAAAAACAAAACATAAAAAGAAAGTAACATTTATTCATGAAACTATAGATTTAGAGCTGAAGGCTATCTAGTTCAATAACTTAACTTTACAGATTAAAAAATGAAGACTAGAAAGGAAAAGTGACATACCTATGATCATTTGTCTAATAAGTGGCAAAACTAAAATTAGTTCTAATCTAACAAATCCTCTTTATTGATTAAAACAAAATTACACAGATAAAATATGAAATCCTAAAAATTAATGAGTTTAATATTTATGTTGTAATTTTTGTCTTGCTGGTATAGATGATGTTGCTTCAACATGATGTCAAGATAACTCTGTATTTTCAACGATTCTGTGAATGGAACTGAAACTTTTTCAGATCCTGTCTTAAGCTTGGGTGATAGATTGAATGTCTGTTTTCAAGGGATCAGGATGACTATGGCCAGAAAAACAAATATCACACTTCAGTGTGATGATTTTTGAGCATAATAATTCAAAACAATTTATTAAATTTCCGAGAGCGTAAGTGGTATATACTTATAGGGAATAGAAATTGCAGAACATTAAAAGATTATAATATCTGATACTTGAGTGGATAGGATTCATGCTTGTTTGATACCCTATTCAATTTTTAAAACACATATTGGTCTCTAGGTAATTAGTTTGAATTATGAAAGATATTTCCTGTTTTAATTATCATAATCTTTCCCTCATATTATATCCTTTATGATTCCCTATTAAATTTGAAGATAGAGAAGATTTCAAACCAAGCTTTGGTAATTAAGATAATTGAAGGTTTTCAAGAGGAAAAATCCTCTAGACTAGTATCTCAATTTCTGGCATTTTTTTTCAGCTGAGAAAATTTCTGGATATATTTTTCTGTTCTGATCATTTCATTTAAAATTGTTATTTTTAAATGAATTCTTATTGTTAATTGAATACAATACCTGATCCATTTAAAATATATTTTAATTTAATTAAATATCTCCCAATTAAACTTTTAAAATACATATACCATTTTTAAGATTAATTTTTAAAAATTGAATTTCAAATTCTTTCCTTTCCTCACAACCTTTTCTTGGAAAAAGCAAGAAATAAAATGTTGATTATACATGTGGTCACACAAAACTTATTTCCTTATTAGCCAGGTTGCAAAAGAAAATACACACACATACAAAACAAGAAAAAAAAAGTGAAAGAATTATGCTTCAATTTACAGAGTACTAATATATGGAGATATAATAATAATACTCTAGTCTGTCATTCCAGATTTATTTAATACTGGTTCAATTCATGTTCACTAATCTCTAGCCCACATTTTAAGCTTTTCCTTCTTCCCCATCAGTGTTTTTGATCACACTGTGTCCCATGCCTAGTCTGGACACTTTCCCTCCATTTCCATCTGTTGATTTCCTTGTACTTGATTCAAGTACTATAAAGTCTTCTCTAAAAAAGATTTCTCTCTCTCTTGGCAAATATCCCATGAGCAGAATTTCTTCTTTGCTTATATTCCTTTAGACTGCCTTCTTTCTCTGTCACTCCTCTCTCTCTCTCTCTCTCTCTCTCTCTCTCTCTGTATATATCTTTCATATTTGATTATAAATTCCTTGAGGACAGTTTTTTTTTTTTTGTGCCCAAGACAAAAATTTCATTTTTAATGTCAGTGTTGTTATGATAATAAATTATGGCTCTGAATCACATAATAATAATAATAACTGTCATTTGTAGTCCCTTAAAATTTTTTTAATTTTTTTTATTATATATATATATATATATTTTTATAATATTATCCCTTGTATTCATTTTTCCAAATTACCCCCCCTCCTTCTATTCCCTCCCCCCGATGACAGGCAATCCCATACATTTTACATGTGTTACAATATAGTCTAGGTACAATACATGTGTGTGAATATCATTTTCTTGTTACACAATAAACATTAGAATCCGAAGGTACATGCAACCTGGGCAGACAGATATTAGTGCTAACAATTTACATTCACTTCCCAGTGTTTCTTCTCTGGGTGTAGCTACCTCTGTCCATCATTGATCAACTGGAAGTGAGTTGGATCTTCTTTATGTTGAAGATTTCCACTTCCATCAGAATACATCCTCATACAGTATTGTTGTTGAAGTGTACAGTGATCTTCTGGTTCTGCTCATTTCACTCAGCATCAGTTGATTTAAGTCTCTCCAGGCCTCTCTGTATTCCTCCTGCTGGTCATTTCTTACAGAGCAATAATATTCCATAACCTTCATATACCACAATTTACCCAACCATTCTCCAACTGATGGACATCCATTCATCTTCCAGTTTCTAGCTACAACAAAAAGAGCTGTCACAAACATTTTGGCACATATATGACTCTTTCCGCTCTTTAGTATTTCTTTGGGATATAATCCCAGTAGTAGCGCTGCTGGGTCAAAGGGTATGCACAGTTTGATAACTTTTTGGGCATAATTCCAGATTGCTCTCCAGAATGGCTGGATTCTTTCGCAACTCCACCAGCAATGTATTAGTGTCCCAATTTCCCCACATCCCCTCCAACATTTATCATTATTTGTTCCTGTCATCTTAGCCAATCTAACAGGTGTGTAGTGGTATCTCAGAGTGGTCTTAATTTGCATTTCTCTGATCAGTAGTGATTTGGAACACTCTTTCATGTGAGTGGATATAGTTTCAATTTCTTCCTCTGAGAATTGTCTGTTCATATCCTTTGACCATTTATCAATTGGAGAATGGTTCGGTTTCTTATAAATTATGGTCAGTTCTCTATATATTTTGGAAATGAGACCTTTGTCAGAACCTTTGTTTTTAAAAATATTTTCCCAATTTGTTACTTCCCTTCTAATCTTGTTTGCATTAGTATTATTTGTACAGAAACTTTTTAGTTTGATGTAATCAAAATCTTCTATTTTGTGATCAATAATGATCTCTAGTTCTCCTCTGGTCATAAATTCCTTCCTCCTCCACAAGTCTGAGAGGTAGATTATCTTGAGGACAGTTTTTATGGCATATTTATCTAGTTAACATATCAACTACCACAGTGCTTTTCACATAACACCACTTAACTGTTTGTAAAATTGAATTAAATGGAATCAAATTCCACTTCAGGTTAGCTTTTCTTTCTTTTATACCTATTTAATCGAATTAGTAAAATTATTAGATAACATTAAAGTATGTTCATCTGTAGCAAAGATGAAAAGAAGATTCTTCCTATGTTGACTTGAATTATCTCTAACTCAAGTTTAACTTAAAAAGCACTTAACCTATTCCTTTCTTTCTCCTTTTCTTTCTTCCTCTTCCTCTTCCTACCACCATTACTACTTTTTCTAAATAAAATTTATATAGCTCTTCAAAATTTACAAGGCACTTTAAAATGTTATCTTATTTAATCCTTATAATAATCCTGTGAGAAAATATTTTATTTTTTCTAATTACATACAAATAAATTTTAATATTTATTTTTTTAAATGTTGAGTTCCAAATGTTTCCCTCCTATTTTTGTCATCCCTTTCCTAAGATGGTAAGCTATTTGATATAGGTTATATATGTGAAATCAAAATAAAACATAGTTACATAAGAGTCATACTATGAAAGAATAAATAGGCCAAAAGAAAAGAAGCACAAAAAAGTGAAAATAATATGCTTTGATCTGCATTCAGACACTATCAGTCTGATATGGATAGCATTTTCTATCATGAATCCTTTGTAATTGTCTTGATTTATTACATTTCTGAGAAAAAAAACAAGTTGCTTTCATCACATAATATTGCTGACATTGTGTACAATATTGTCCTGCTTCTGCTAACTTCCTTTTGTATCAATTCATGTAAGCCTCTCCAGGATTTCCTGAAATATGCCTGCTCATCATTTCTTTTTTTTTTTTTTTTCTCAAAAGTATTTTGTTTTTATTTTTCTTATATACACGTAAAGATTATTTTCAATATTCATTTTGGGAAACTTTGTGTTCCAAATTTTTCTCCATCTCTTTGCTACCTGTCCCCTTCCCAAGACAGCAAGCAATCTGATATCCCTTCAGATATGTTTCCATATTTAGCATGTTGTACAAGACAAATCATGTAATAAACCATGATAAAGAAAACAAACAAACAAGGTAAAAATATTTCAATCCACAGTCAGTCTCCATAGTTCTCTCTCTGGATGTAGATGACATTTTCCATCCCAAATCTTTTAGAATTGCCACGAATCACTGTTATTATTGAGAAGAATCAAGTCTATCACAGTTACTTATCTCATAATCTTGTTATTGTGTACAATGTTATCCTGGTTCTACTCATTTCATTTAGCATCAGTTGATGTAGTCTTTCCATGCTTTTCTGAAGTCAGTCTGCTCATCATTTCTTATAGAACAATAATATTCTATTACCTTTATATATCATAATTTACTCAACCATTCCCCAACTGAGGGATATCCACTAAATTTCCCATTCCTTTCCATTACAAAAAAGATTCTTATCATTTCTTATAGCACAATAGTATTCCATTATATTCATCCCACAACTTATTTAGCTATTCCCCAATTGATTCACTTTCCAATATTGACACCCAAAAATGTTTCTGCAAATTACACATTGGGTCACTTTCCCTTTTCATAATTTTCCTTGGTATGCGTACCTAGTAGTGACATTGCTAGATCAAAGGGTATGCATACTTTTATTGCCTTTTGGGAACAGTGCCAAATTGTTCTCTGGATTGGCTGGATTACAACTCCATTAGTAGCACATTAGTGACCCAATTTTTCCACATCCTCTCCAATATTTATCATTTAAATTTTCTGTCATGATTACCAATCTGATAGTGTGAAGTAGTACCTCAGGGTTTTAATTTGCATTTTTAAATTAATAGTGATTTAGAATATTTCTCCATATAATTATAGACAACTTTGATGTCTACATCTGAAAACTGCTTGCATAAACAGTAATTTATATATAAAACAAAAATAGTTTTTTAATTGATTTTCTAGCATTATCCAACTATATCATTATACCATGTGCAAACAGTGATAGTTTTGTTTCCTTATTGCCTATTATAATTCCCACCATTTACTTTTCTTTTCTTATTACCATAGCTACTATTTCTAGTCCAATATTAAATAATAGTGGTGATAATGAGCATCTTTGTTTCATCCCTGATCTAATTGGGAAAGCCTTTAGCTTATCCCCAATATAGATAAACCTTACTGATGGTTTTAGTTAAATACTATTTATTATTTTAAGGAAAACTTCATTTATTCTCTTTTAATTCTTCTTCTGGTAGTCTTAGAAATGTTTATTTTATAAAAATTGACCAATTTCACTTAGATTGTTCAATTTATTGGCATATAATTAAAAATATTTCCTAATGATTGTTTTAATTGGTCATTTCATTTTTGATACTGGTAATTTAATTTTCTTCTTCCCTTTTAAAAATCAAATTGACCAATGGTTTATCTCTTTTGTTTCCCTCCATAAAACCAGCCCCTCATATTATTTTTTAGTTTAGCAGTTTTCTTACTTTCAATTTTATTGATCTCACCTTTGCTGTTCATGATATTTTGGTGCTCAATTGTAAATTTTTAATTTGCTCTTTGTTTTGTTTTTGTTGTTGCTGCATGTCTAAATCTGCTCTTTATTTTATTAATTTAAGAATTTAGAGAAAATAACATTTTTTTTCCTAAATACAGTTTTGGCTACATCAAATTTTCATAAGTTGTCTCATTGTTTTCATTCTCTGCAACTAATTAATTAATTAATTATATAATTCCTTTTTGACCCATTTATTCTTTAAAATTACATTATGTTATTTTCAATTAATTTTAATCTGTCTTGCAATGGCTATTTGTTGAATGCAATTTTGATCTGAAAAGGATAACTTAACATTTCTGCCTTTCTACATTTGATTTTGAGGTTTTTATGCCTTAATACATGATCAGTAGTTGCACAGGTGCCATGTTTTGCTGGTGAAAAGGTATATTCTTTTCTATTCCAATTCAATTTTTCTCCAGTGGGTCTATCTTTTCTAACTTTTCTAGAATTTTATTCACCTCCTTAACTTCATTCTTGTTTATTTTGTGGTTAGATTTATCTAATTCTGAGAGCAGAAAGTTGAGTTCCCACTAATATTATATTTTTGCTGTCTGTTTCCATTTGTAATTTACTTAACTTCTCCTTTAAGAATTTGGATACTATCCAATTTAGTACATATATGTTCAGTATTGACATTACTTCATTGTCTGTGCCTGCCTATCCTCTCATCTTTCCCTGTACTGTATAAAAGTTTTTGTACCTCTTTATGTGAGATTATTTACCTCATTCTAGTCTCTTCTTTCTGCTTAATGTTTTTTTTTTATCATCTCTTTAACTCAATTGATACTTGCACCCTCTTTATATGTATACTTAACTGCATTAATAGTGACATAGTTCTTTTTTTAATTAAAGTTTTTTTTATTTTCAAAATATATACATGGATAATTTTCAACATTCACTCTTATAAAACCTTGTGTTCTAATTTTCCCTCCCTTCTCCTTACCCCCTCCCAGATGGCAAGTGATTCACTATATTTTAAACATGTGCGATTCTTCTATAATATTTCCACAAATATAATGTTGCACAAGAAAAATCAGATCAAAAAGAAAAAAAAAAACAAGCAAGCAATAACAAAAAGAGTGAGAATACTCTGTTGTGGAACACATTCAGTTTCCACTGTCATCACTTTGGGTGCAGATTTTTTTTTAATCACAAGACCATTGGACCTGGTCTGAGTCACCTCATTGTTGACAAGAACCATGTCCATCAGAATTGATTATCATATAATCTTGTTGTTGCTATGTACAATGATCTACTAATTCTTCCTGCTCATTTCTCCTAGCATCAGTTTATGTAAGTCTCCCCAGGCCTCTCTGAAATCATATTTCATAACATTCTACCATTCTCCAAGTAATGGGCATTCACTCAATTTACAGTTTCTTGAATAGTATTATAGTTCTTAAGAATTATGAGTGTCATAATTGGATATGTAAACAATTTAGCCTAATTGAATTATTTGTGTTTTCTATTTCATTTTTATGCTTCTCTTGAGTCTTTTACTTGAAAATCTTTTTTTTTTTTTCTTTGTTGAGCTCCGGTCTTTTCATTGAATAACCATTTTCCCCCAAAAGATTATATTAAGTTTCACTGGGAAAATGATTCTTGGTTGTAGTTCTATATCCTTTGATTTCTTGAATATCATATTCTATGATCCTTTAGATCATAGAATCTAAAGGATTCTATGCCCTCTGATTCTTTAATATTGAAACTACTAAATCCTATGTAATCCTGACTGTGTCTTCCTGAAATTTTTTTTTTTTTTCTTTCTGCCTGATTCCTATATTTTCTTCTTTACCTGGGAGTTCTGGAACTTTCTTGACTATCATGTTCCTTGAAATAAGTGGATTCTTAAAATGTTTTTTTTTTTTTTTTTTTTTTTTTTTTGGTTTTGTTTTGTTTTTTTAACTCTCTGGATCTTGTATATCAAAACAATTTTGTATGATAATTTCTTGAAATATGATGTACACATCCTCTTTAAAAATTCTTTTTTACAGGTCAGTTGTTTTTTCAATTAGGTATTTTTACCTTTTATTCTATTTTTTTTCATTCTTTTGATTTTGTCTGACTGATTCGTGATGCGTCATAGAGTCATTGTCTTTCACTTGTTTTATTCTAATGTTTAAGGACCTTCTTTTTCATTTGCCCAATTCTACTTTATGGGAGTTTTTTTTTTTCAATAAATTTTTGTACATCAATTTTTTTATTATTTGTGCTTCTTTCTCTCTTATTTAACTTTATTTAACTTTATAACTCCTTTTTAAACTCTTTGAGGAATTATTTTTGAGCTTGAAACCAATGCACACTTTTTTGGAACTTTATATTTAGGTATTATTTCATTGTTGTCCTCTTCTGAATTTGTGCTTGGATATTCCTGGTCCTTACAATAACTTTCTTGTAAGCAAGGATTTTGGCTTTTATTTCATAGTTAAAATTGCTAACTGTATTTTCTGCCATCTTATTTTCCCCAAGTTATAATTTTCTTTTTCCTTTCTCCATTTCCCTCCTCCCCAAGTGTTTTCCTTCTGATGACCAGGTCTCTCAAACAAACCTTCTCTTCTACAGCTCCTCCCTTTTTCTTATCCTTTCTCTTTCTACTTCTGCTCCCCCTTCTATTAGCATTTCCCTTTCTTTTCCCCTTTCCTTTCTTATCTCCCTATAGATTGAGACAAGTTTCTCTGTGAGCTAAATTTATCTGATATTTTTTTCTTTGAGACAAATCTGATGAATGTAAGATTCACACAATGTTCACTGAGGAGAGTTTGGAGTTTTCCCTCAATTTTAATAGGTCTTTTTTTGACTCTTCATGAAATGTAATTTATTCCTTTTTATTTCCCTTTTCTCATCTTCTAGGACAATTCTCTTTCCACTTCTTTTTTCTTTTTTGTTTATATCATCACAATAAAGTAAAATTATACCAATACTCTCTAATTATATCCATATCAGAGATACAGTTCTCAGGAGTAGAAACTATCATCTTCCTATATAAGGATGTTTGAAAGAAACAGCTATTTTTTTTCTTTCATTTTTAACTTGTTATGCAAATTGAATTTTGTATTTGATAATCAACTTTTCATTTCATCTCTGGTCTTTTCATCAGAAATAAGTGCATTTTACCTGTTTCATTGAATGCCTATCTTTTTCTCTGAAAAATAATGCTTAATTTTACAGGACAGTTGATTGTTGTCTATAATTCAAGTTCCTTTTTATTTTCAGTTTCCAGGCCATTCCATTCTTTAAAGTGGAAGCTGCTAGGTCATGGGTAATTCTGATTGAGGCTCTATATATTTGAATTGTTTCTTTCTGGCTACTTGTAATATTTTATCCTAGATATGATAATTCTGAAATTTGGCTTTGATATTCCTTGGAGTTTTCATTTCATTTTCAGGAGGTGATTGATGAATTCTGTCAATGGCTATTTTACATCTGATTCTTAGAGGGTAGTTTTCCTTGATGATTTTCTGAAAGATGATTCTAGCCTCTTTTTTTTTTTTTATCCTGGTTTCACAAGTCCAATAATTCTTTAATTCTCTCTCTTAATTCTATTTTCCAGATCAGTTGTTTTCTAGTGAGGTATTTTACATTTTCTTTTCTTTTTTTCATTTTGTGGCTTTATTTGATTAATTCCTGATGTCTCATTGAATCATTCACTTACACTTGTTAAATTCTAATTTTTGGTGAATTATGTTCCTCAGTTATCTTTTTAAATCTCTTTTTGCATTTGGCCAATTACACTTTTAAATGAATTATTTTGTTCATTCATTTTCCCCCCTCATTTCACAAATCTGTTTTTCAACAAGTTGGTTTTTTTTTCCATTTCATCATATCTATTTTGTAAAGAGTTATAGTTTTTTTTTTTCCGTTTCATCAAATCTATTTTTAAAGGAGGTTGTTTTTTTTTTTAGATAACTTCTGTGTTTTTTTTTTTCCAAACTCTCTTGCAAAGTCTCATTCCCTTTCCCCATTTTTCTTCTCTCCTTTAAGATCTTTTTTGAATTCTTCCAAGAGAGCCTTATGAGATGGAGACCAACTTGTGTCAACTTTTGGGGTTTCATCTGAAGAAATTATCTTTACTGTCCTCAGGGTTTGAGGTCTGTTCTTCTCTATCTCCATAAAAACTATTTATGATCAGAGATTTGTTTTGCTCATTTTAAATGTTGAGGTCTGCTCTTAGGGCAAAGGGGAGATTTTCCCAAGCTTCCTCAAAGGTGTTGGCAGCTTCATGCTGCCCTGGGGCTCGTGCTGCTGACTTCTTTCCTATTCTGGGTGGGTTTGCCTCAGTCCTGCATCATTCTGGGGTTCAGGGACTCTATTTGACTTTTGTAGTTGCTTTGGATGTTTCTGATTCACTGCTGATTCACTGGCTTGTAACTAGGACAGAGTAGCCAATGATACTGTATTTTGGCTGAGAGCCTCTCAGTAAATTCCCCTAGTATGCTGACAGCACAGCATCCTGGGTCCCTGTGCTATGCCTGCACTTGGCTGCCTTTCCTTTTCCCCCATGACTGACTGAAATAGATCTTTCCTGAAGTTTCTCAAAAATATCTTCTGCTAAAAATTTGTGCTGTTTGGGTTCTATCACTCCAAAACCAGTTTAGCAGCTTGATCTGATGTGGATCTGAAAGAAATCAAGAATATCCCAGACAAAAACCTGTCTACCTCCCTTCATCTTTGCTCTTCCCCTTCAGAATAACTTTATTTTTTTATTTTTTTTATTATTTTTTATTAATTTTTATAATTATAACATTTTCTTTGACAGCACATATGCTTAGGTATTTTTTTTTTTTTTACATTATCCCTTGTACTCCCTTCTGTTCTGAGTTTTTCCCCTCCTTCCTTCCACCCCCTCCCCTGGATGGCAGGCATTCCCATACATATTAAATATCTTATAGTATATCATACTTACAATATATATGTGCAGAACCAAATTTTGTTGTTGTTGTTGTTGCAAAGGAAGGATTGTATTCACAAGGTAAAAATAATCTAGAAAGAGAAACAAAACAAAACAAAACAAAAAACAAACAAACAAACAAACAAACAAAAAAACAATGCTCACAGTTTACACTCATTTCCCAGTGTTCCTTTTCTGGATGTAGCTGATTCTGTCCATCATTCATCAATTGGAATTGGATTAGCTCTTCTCTATGTGGAAGATACCCACTTCCATCAGAATACATCCTCATACAGTATCATTGTTGAAGTGTATAATGATCCCCTAGTTCTGCTCATTTCACTCAGCATCAGTTGATGTCTCTCCAAGCCTCTCTGTATTCCTCCTGCTGGTCATTTCTTACAGAATAATAATACTCCATAACATTCATATACCATAATTTACCCAACCATTCTCCAATTGATGGACATCCATTCATTTTCCAGTTTCTAGCCACTATGAAAAGGGCTGCCACAAACATTTTGGCACATACAAGTCCCTTTCCCTTCTTCAGTATTTCCTTGGGATATAAGCCCAGAAGTAGTACGGCTGGGTCAAAGGGTATGCACATTTTGATAACTTTTTGGGCATAATTCCAGATTGCTCTCCAGAATGGTTGGATTCTTTCACAACTCCACCAATAATGCATCAGTGTCCCAGTTTTCCCACAGCCCCTCTAACATTCATCATTATTTGTTCCTGTCATCTTAGCCAATCTGACAGGTATGTAATGATATCTCAGAGTTGTCTTAATTTGCATTTCTCTCATCAATAGTGATTTGGAACACTCATATGAGTGGAGATAGTTTTAATTTCATCATCTGAAAATTGTCTGTTCATATCCTTTGACCATTTATCAATTGGAGAATGGCTTCATTTCTTATAAATTAAAGTCAATTCTCTGTATATTTTGGAGATGAGGCCTTTATCAGAACCTTTAACTGTAAAAATGTTTTCCTAACTTGTTACTTCCCTTCTAATCTTGTTTGTATTAGTTTTGTTTGTGCCGAAACTTTTTAATTTGGTGTAATCAAAATTTTCTATTTTGTGATCAATAATGGTCTCTAGTTCTTCCTTGGACACAAATTCCTTCCTCCTCCACAAGTCCGAGAGGTAAACCATCCCATGTTCCTCCAATTTATTTATGATTTTGTTCTTTATGCCTAAATCTTGGACCCATTTTGATCTTATCTTAGTATGTGGTGTTAAATGTGGGTCCATGCCTAGTTTCTGCCATACTAATTTCCAGTTTTCCTAGCAGTTTTTGTCAAATAATGAATTCTTATCCCAAAATTTGGGATCTTTGGGTTTGTCAAACACTAGATTGCTATTTTTATTCGCTATCTTGCCCTGTGAGCCTAACCTTTGCCACTGATCAACTAGTCTATTTCTTAGCCAATACCAAATGGTTTTGGTGACTGTTGCTTTATAATATAGTTCTAGATCAGGTACAGCTAGACCACCTTCATTTAATTTTTTTTTCATTACTTCCCTTGAAATTCTCGACCTTTTGTTGTTCCATATGAATTCTGTTGTTATTTTTTCTAGGTCATTAAAATAGTTTCTTGGGAGTCTGATTGATATATCACTAAATAAATAGATTAGTTTAGGGAGTATTGTCATCTTAATTATATTCGCTCGGCCTATCCAAGAATACTGAATGTCTTTCCAATTATTTGAATCTGACTTTATTTTTGTGGCAAGTGTTTTGTAATTTTGCTCAGATAATTTCTGACTCTCCTTTGGTAGATATATTCCCAAATATTTTATACTATCGATCATTATTTTGAATGGAATTTCTCTTTGTATCTCTTGCTGTTGGATTGTGTTGGTAATGTATAAAAATGCTGAGGATTTATGTGGATTTATTTTGTATCCTGAAACTTTGCTAAAATTCTGATTTATTTCTAATAGCTTTTTACCAGAGTCTTTGGGGTTCTCTAAGTATACCATCATGTCATCTGCAAAGAGTGATAATTTGATTTCCTCAATTTCCTACTCTAATTCCTTGAATCTCTTTCTCGGCTCTTATTGCTGAGGCTAAAGTTTCTAGTACTATACTGAACAGTAATGGTGATAGTGGGCAACCTTGTTTCACTCCTGATCTTACAGGGAAAAGTTCTAGTTTATTGCCATTATATTTACTGAAGGTTTTAAATATATGCTGCTTATTATTTTAAGGAATAGTCAATTTATTCCTATGCTCTCAAGTGTTTTTAATAGGAATGGATGTTGGATTTAACAAATGCTTTTTCTGCATCTATTGAGATGATCATATGATTTTTATTAATTTGATTATTAATATGGTCAATTATACTAATAGTTTTCCTAATATTAAACCAGCTCTGCATTCCTGGTATAAATCCCACTTAGTCGTAGTGTATTATCCTAGGGATGATTTTCTGAAGTCTATTTGCTAATAATATCTTATTTAAGATTTTAGCATCAATATTCATTAAGGAAATTGGTCTATAGTTTTCTTTCTCAGTTTTTCTCAGTTTCGATGGTTTAGGTATCAGTACCATAGCTGTGTCATAAAAGGAATTTGGTAGGACTCCTTCAATCCCTATTTTTAAAAATAGTTTACATAGCATTGGAGTTAGTTGTTCTTTAAATGTTTGGTAGAAGTCACATGTAAATCCATTAGGTCCTGGGGATTTTTTCTTAGGGAGTTGGTTAATAGCTTGTTCTATTTCTTTTTCTGAGATGGGACTATTTAGACTACTTATTTCTTCCTCTGTTAATCTGGGCAAGCTATATTTTTGAAGGTATTCTTCCATTTCATTTAAGTTATCGAATTTATCAGCATAAAGTTGAGCAAAGTAGCTCCTAACTATTGTTCTAATTTCCTCTTCATTAGTGGTGAGTTCACCCTTTTCAAGACTAACAATTTGTTTTTTCTCTTTCCTTTTTTTAATCAGGTTTACTAAGGGTTTGCCTATTTTCTTAGTTTTTTCATAGAATCAACTCTTAGTTTTATTTATTAATTCAATAGTTTTTTTACTTTCAATTTTATTAATCTCACTTTTTTATTTTTTGAATTTCAAGTTTTGTGTTTGGAGGTTTTTAATTTGTTTCTCTTCTAGCAATTTCAGTTGTAAGCCCAATTCATTGGCCCTCTCTTTCTCTATTTTATGCAAGTAGGCCTGTAGAGATATAAAACTTCCCCTTATTACTGCTTTGGCTGTATCCCACACATTTTGGTATGATGTCTCATTATTTTCATTTTCTTGGGTGAAGTTATTAATTATATCTATGATTTGCCGTTTTACCCAATCATTCTTTAGTATAAGATTACTTAGTTTCCAATTATTTTTTGGTCTATTTTCCCCTGGCTTTTTATTAAATGTAATTTTGATTGCATTGTGGTCTGAAAAGGATGTATTTACTATTTCTGCCTTACTGCATTTGATTTTGAGGTTTTTATGCCCTAGTATATGATCAATTTTTGTATAGATTCCATGAACTACTGAGAAGAAAGTATACTCCTTTCTGTCTCCATTTTGCTTTCACCAAAGATCTATCATATCAAACTTTTCTAGTATTCTATTTAACTCTTTGATTTCTTTCTTATTTATTTTGTGGTTTGATTTAACTAATTTTGAGAGTGCAAGGTTGAGATCTCCCACTATTATAGTTTTGCTATCTATTTCTTCTTGCAGCTCTCTTAATTTCTCTTTTAAGGATTTAGATGCTCTACCACTTGGTGCATATATGTTTAATATTGATACTGCTTCATTATCTATGCTACCCTTTAGCAATATATAATGCCCTTCCTTATCTCTTTTAATTAGATCAATTTTTGTTTTTGCTTGATCTGAGATGAGGCTGGCTACCCCTGCTTTTTTGGCTTTACCTGAAACATAGTAGATTCTGCTCCACCCTTTTACTTTTAGTTTGAATGTTTTACCCTGTTTCAGGTGTGTTTTCTGTAAACAACATATAGTAGGTTGCTGACTTTTAATCCAGTCTGCTAACTGCTTCATCTTTATGAGGCAGTTTGCCCCATTCACATTTATGGTTAGAAGGACTAATTCTATATTGCTTGCCATCCTATTAACCCCTGCTTATGCTTTTCTCCTTTCCTTCCCTCTTACCCCCCTACCCAGTATTAAACTTGTGAACATGACTTGCTTTTCACAGCCCTCCCTTTTTAGTATCCTTCCCCCACCTTAAAGTTCCTCCCCTTATTTTACCCCTTTTCCTCACAATTTCTGTATTCCCTTCCCCTTAGCTTACTCCTTCCCTCTCACATTTCAATGAAGTGGAAGAAGTTTCACCATAAATTGAATATGTCTATTGATACACACTATGTTCATCTCCCTCTTTTCTTTCTCTCAGATATAATAGTTTACCTTTGCCTCTTCATGAGATGTAGTACCAACACTTTACACTTTTTTATGATATAATTTCCTTTCCACCTCTAGTTTCTAGGACAAATTATATATTTTTATGGAAGAAGTATAGTTCTCAAGATTTCTTTTTACCTTTTTAGAAATCTCTTGAGTTCTGTATTTGAAGATCAAACATTTTATGTAGGTCTGGTTTTTTCATCAAGAATAGATGGAATTCATTTGTTTCATTAAATGTCCATCTTCTTCCCTGGAAAACGATGCTCATTTTTGCTGGGTAAGTTATTCTTGGCTGCATACCAAGTTCCTTAGCCTTTCAGAATATCATGTTCCAGGCCCTTCCTTCTTTTAATGTGGACGCTGCTAGATCCTGGGTTATCCTTATTGTGGCTCCTCCATATCTGAATTGCTTTTTTCTAGCAGCTTCCAGTATTTTTTCCTTTGTCTGATGGTTCTTGAACTTGGCCACTATATTTCTTGGTGTTTTGATTTTAGGGTCCCTTTCAGTAGGTGATTGATGAATTTTTTTCAATGTCTATTTTACCCTCTGTTTCCAAAAGTCTGGGCAGTTCTCTTTGATAATTTCCTTGAACATTGTGTCCAAGCTCTTTTTTTCCTCACATTTTTCAGGGAGTCCGATTTTCTCAAATTGTCTCTCCTGGATCTGTTTTCCAGGTCTGTTGTCTTTCTAATAAGTTACTTGACATTCTTTTCAATTGTTTGATTTCTCTGGTTTTGCTTGACTACCTCTTGGTTTCTCCTTGAGTCATTCATTTCTACTTGTTCGAGTCTAATTTTCAATGATGTATTTTCTTCACTCACTTTTTTTATATCCTTTTGTAATTGTCCAATTATGTTTTTAAGTGAGTTTTTTTCTTCTATGCAATTTTTTTCCATTTCATGCATTTTATTTTTTAGAAAGCTGTTTTCTTTATCCAGCTCACTAATCCTGTTTTCCTTGGAGTTGTTTACCTTTTCCAATTCACTAATCCTGTTTTCCTTGGAGTTGTTTACCTTTTCCAATTCACTAATTTTGTTTCTCAATGATTTGATCTCTTTATTCACTCTGGATGACTTCTCCAGGCTCTCTTGCCAAGCTTCCCATTTCTCTTCTAGCTCTCTTGTGAGAGCCTTTTTGATTTCCTCTATGAGATTCTTTTGTATTGAAGAGCAGATCATATCCCCCTTAGGGGATTCCTCTGGGGACAGTCTGTTTTTAGTCTTCTCAGTATTTGAAGTCTGCTCTCTCTCCACACAGAAGCTGTCAATGATTAGAGCCCTTTTAAATTTTTTGTTCATTTTGTCAAGAGAGGAATGGAAGAAAACAAATTGACAAGAGAAACAATTGGTCTGTTTTGGGGGGATGGGACTGGATGGTGTTAATGGGCTTCCTCTACAGACTGGGGGGGGGAGGAGGGCAACAGCGAGCCACTAACAGGACAGTGATGGTTGGGCTGTGTCTGAGCTCTGAGGCTCTGAGAACTTGGAGTCACTCCAGGTGGGGGTTGGGGGTGGCCAGGTTCTGAGAGACCCTAGCTTTCTGGAGTTTTATTCTTCACCTCTGGTGTTTACATCCACTCTGTTGCTCCTGGCTTTCTGCCAAGACTGAATATACACACTGGGGTAAAAGTCTTTTTGCAGAAATGGCAGAGACCGTACCCCTCCCCCCTCTGGTCTGAGCTGTGTGAGCTGTCTGTCTTGCTCTGGCTACCTGCCCTCAGTCTGTGCCCAGTCTGTTCGACCCTCCCCCGAGCAAACACAGACCTTCTCTGGCGAATTTCAAGGATGTCTTCTCTTGGTGATTATTTGTGGGTTTCTTTTCTAGTCAAGCATTAACTCTGAGGCTTGTCATGAAGTAAGTCCTGAGAGAAAACACGGAGCTCAAGCAGCATCTGCCTCCACACCACCATCTAGGCCGGAAGTCCCTTCAGAAAAACTTTAAAAACTTTTGGCTCATCTCTTCCAAATTATTTTATTACTCTTAAAATTGAGTTCTGATTCAGGTGGAAGGGATATTATCCCCAGATTCTTATTCCAGAGGCTATAGGCCTTAGGTGTTTGCCTGGTGCTGTGTTGGTAGTGCCTTGAACCCCTCAGGGCACCCTCTTACTGCATTGTGGGGATCTGGCAGCTTGTCTGCTGCTGCACTAAGGTGTGGTGTAGATGGGGTGACTGCTTGATCACAGAGGCATGGTGGTTTACCTCGTGCTGGGTTGAGGCATGGAGGTGGGGGTGGTGCTGTTGCTTGCCCCCTCATGCAGCTTTGCCCTGAGGGACTTGGGTGTGTGGGACCTAGGAGAGCTAGTGTTTACCTTTATGCCCAGTCTTATGCTAAGGCTTGTGAAGGCATGGCAGGACAGGCATCCACTTTTTCTTCTGGTGCTTCTCTGAGGCACATGGAGGAAGCTAGTGTTCCAGGTTTTATGGCTAACTACAACTTTCAAAAGAATCAATAAATATTTGTTCAAGCCTTGAGTGTAAACAATTTCACTTTGGGTAGCTAAACAGTTCTTAGGGTAGTAATTGTTGGAAAAAGAAAATATTAGCTGTTAACATTGTTCCTAGCCCTATACTTTGGTTAATAGAGCAAAGGACAGATATCATAGTGAATTTGGGTCTATTCTCATAGAAAAAGGGGCCTGTTCTCCAGACTATGCAATAGCGGGCTATTCCCTCTACAAGTTTACCCCTTTCCTGTTTGAGGAAGTTTCTATTACTTCAGCTTTCTTTTATGTATTGTTTTCCTCTGCTAGAAGATGACCTGCTTGAGGGAAGGTACTACCCTCTTTTCTATTGGTATTTATATTCCTAGAGTATATGGAGTATTCAGGAAATATTAGCATTTCTGGTAAGAGCTTGCCAAGTGCTTTTTAGAGTTGCTCATTTACCTTTGGTGTCCACTTTTTCATCCATCTGTTACCTATGACTCCACAGATCTTTTGCATGTGCAATGACCCCATGCAGGCAAAACCATCTCAGCAGATGGACTAAACCAGGTTAAAGGTTTTAACAGGCCTATAAAATTGTTGATGACTTAGGGGATGTCTACCCCAAAGATATGAAGAGATTCCCTGGAGGAATGAGTGGATGAGAATAGTTCATTCCAATAACTATGAAGGCATTGTGATGAGGTTAGAACTTGCATCAAAAATGCCATACTTGCCCATTATACTCCTGGGCCCTCATCACTTATCTTGACTCTCATTCTACTTCTGGACTTCATTGTCAAAGGAAGAAAGTAAGACTGATGACTTTTGTACAATTTTGTCTCACTTAAATACAGATTGCCCTGCAGAATGGTTGGATCATTTCCCAACTCCACCGAAATGTATACTAGTGTCTTAGTTTTCCTACATCCCCTCCAACATTCATCATTGTCTTTTCATGTCATTTTAGTCAATCTGAGAGATGTAAGGTGGTAAACTGTTTTAATTTGCATTTCTCTAATCGAGTGATTTTGATATGTAATTGTTTTAACATAACTATAAATGGCTTTACTTTCATCATTTGAAAATTCTGTTCATATCCGTGACCTTTTATCAATTGGGGAATGACTTGTATTTTTATAAATTTAACACAGTTCTTTATATATTGTAGAAATGAGACCTTTATCAGAAACACTAGGTATATAGATTTTTTTCAACTTTGTCCTTCCTTTTTAATCTTATTTCTGTTGGTTTTGTTTGTACAAAACCTTTTTAATTTAATGTAATCAGTTATCCATTTTCCCTTTAATAATGTTCTCTAGTTCTTCTTTGGTCATAAATTCCTCTTTTCTCCAAAGATCTGATGGGTAAATTATTCCTTGCTCTCCCAATTTCCTTATGCTATTACCCTTTATGGCCAAATCATGTGCCCATCTTGACATTATTTTGGTATAGGTTGAGAGATGTAGGTCTGTGCCGAGTTTCTAACAAATTATTTTCCCAGAAATTTTTGTCATATAGTGAAGTTTTATTCCAGAAGCTGGACTTTGGGGATTTATTAAATAGTAGATGGCTGTAGCTATGATTATTGTGTTGTGTGTATCTAATCTATTCCACTGATCCATCACCACTCTATTTCTAAGTCAGTACCAAATGGTTTTGATGATTGCTGCTTTATAGTATAGTTTTAAGTTTGGTACTGATAATTTACCTTTCTTTATATTTCTTGTTCCATTAATTCCCTTGATATTTTTGATCTTTTGTTCTTCCAGATGAATTTTGTTATTGTTTTTTCTAGTTCTATAAAATACGGTTTTGGCAGTTTGGTTGGTATGGCACTGAACAAATAGATCAATTTAGGCAGATTTGTCATTTTTATTATATTATCTCCATCTGCCCCTGAGCAATTAATATTTTTCCAATTGTTTAGATCTGACTTTATTTGTGTGAAAAGTGTTTTGGAATTGTGTTCATATAGTTCCTGGGTTTGTCTTGGCAGGTAGACATCCACACATTTTGTTTACAGTAATTCTAAACTGAATTTCTCTTTTCATCTCTTGCTGATGGGCTTTGTCAGTAATATATAGAAATGCCAATGATTTGTGTGGGTTTTTATATCCTGAAACTTTGCTGAAGTTGTTAATTGGTTCCAGCAGGTTTTTGAATGATTTTCTAAGATCCCCTGAGTCTATCATCATATCATCTGCAAAGACTGATAGTATTATTTCCTCATTGCATATTCCAATTCCTTTAATTTATTTTTCTTGTCTTACTGCAAACAGCATTTCTAGTACAATGTTGAATAATGGTGGTGATGATGGGCATCCTTGTTTCATCCCTGATTTTATTGGGAATGTGTCTAGCTTCTTTTCATTGCAAATAATGTTTACTATAGGTTTTAGGTAGATATTGCTTATTATTATTATAGTGTTTTTAATAGAAATAGGTGCTGCATTTTGTCAAAAGCTTTTTCTGCATCTATTGAGATTATTTTATGATTTATGTTGATATGGTCAATGATAGCAATATTTTTCCTGATATTGAACCAGTGCTGCAATCCTGGTATAAATTCTACTTAGTCAAAGTGAAATCCTGCTGAAAAATTGCTGCAATCTCTGCTAATATTTTATTTAATTTTTTGGCATCAATATTTCTTACAGAGATTGGTCTATAATTCTCTGTTTTGGCTTTGCCTGGTTTAGGTATCAGTGCCATATTTGTGTCATAGAAGACATTTGGCAGGATAGTGATGAGAGTGAAACTGGACAGCCCAGTATAGTTATGTAAAATCACCAACAAAACCTTATACAAACTTAAATGGACTTATATTCTCTGGAGAAGAACTCCTTTCTTATACAAACTTCTCCATATCCTCTGGAAGCCAAAAGACCTTTTCAGATACAAACTTAAGTATTCTTACCTATTCTGTTTCTGTATAAGGTAAAGTTTTCAGAATATGTTTCTTTGCAATATTACTTCTCTCTTGAAGCTGATATTGCCCACCAAGACTTCCTGGTATCTTTTCCTAACCAATAAAGCCTCCTTTTCATAGCTTTGAATAAGTGAATTTCTTTCCCTAGGGACCCGCCCATAGAACCTTGGAGAGAGAGGAACTGCAGACCCATCCCTGCCTTATCTCACACCCTCATCAGATACGTTTTTTTTATTTTTACCTATTTTTTCAAATAATTTACATGATATTGGAATTAAGTGTTCTTTAAATGTTTGGTAGAATATACTTGTGAACCTATCTAGCCCCAGACATTTTTTCTTAGGGAGTTCATTAATGCCTGTTTAATTTCTTGTTCTGAATGGGACTATTTAAATAGTTAATTTCCTCTTCTGCTAACCTGGGCAATTTATATTTTTGTTAATATTTATCCATTTTGGTTAGATTGTCAGACTTGCTACCATAGAGTTGTGCAAAATAGCTCCTAATTATTGCTTTAATTTCTTTTTTTCATTACTGATGAGTTTACCCCTTTCATTTTTGATGCTGGTAATTTTTTTTTTTTTCTTTCTTTTTCTGATCAAATTAACCAAAGCGTTATTTATTTTGTTAGTTTTTTCATAAAGCAAACTCTCAATTTTATTAATTAGTTCAGTAATTCTCTTAGTTTCAATTTTATTAATTTCTCCTTTGAGTTTCTAAATTTCTTATTTGGTATTTAATTGGGGTTTTTAATTTGTTCTTTTTCTACTTTTTTTTATTATGTGCCTAATTGACTGATGTGCTTTTTCTCTATTTTATTTATGTAGCTATTTAGAGATATAAAATTTCCTTTAAGGACTGTTTTGGATGTATCCCATAGTTTCTAGTATGTTGTCTCATTATTGTCATTTTCTTGAATGAAATTATGGATTGTTTCTGTGATTTGTTGTTTGATCCATTTATTCCTCAGAATTATGTTATTGAATTTCCAACTGATTTTTTAGTCTATCTTTCCCTGGTCCTTTATTGAATATAAATTTTATTGCATTGTGATCTGAAAAGGAAGCATTTACTATTTCTGCCTTTTTACAGTTGATTGTGAGCTTTTTATGCCCCAATACATGGTTAATTTTTGTTTAGGTACCAGGTACTATTGAGAAAAAGATATATTCTTTTCTGTCCCTATTCAATTTTGTCTTGGTTTTCTAGGATCCTATTAACCTCCCTAATTCTTTTCTTGTTAATTTTGTGATTAGATTTGTTTGATTCTGATAAAGGAAGGTTGACGTCCCCTACTATAATAACTTTGCTATCTATTTCTTCTTGTAACTAGCTTAAAATCTTCTCTAGGAATTTGCCTGCCATACCAGTTGTGCTTTCACATTTATTATCTTTACTACTTCCTATGTATTTATTAATATGTACTTTATCTATCTATCTATCTATTTATCTATCTATTCATTCATTCATTCATACATTTATTTATGTATTCATTCATTTATTTATTTATTTACCTACCTATCTCTCTATTTATTTATTTATCTTTCTATTTATTTATTTAATTTGTTTGTTTATTTATTTATTTAGATGTACTTTCCCACCTTGTCTCTTTTAATAAGATCTATTTTTAATTTTGCTTTATATGAGATCAAAATTCCTGCCCCTACTTTTTTTTTTGTTTTTCTTTTTGGTTGAGGCAATTAGGGTTAAGTGACTTGCCCAGGGTAGCTAGGACATGTCAAGTGTCTAAGGACAGATTTGAACTCAGTTTCTACTGATATGGGAAAAAGATTCCTTTCTAATTCCCAGCCCCCACCAGATCTGAGCTAACTTGGTCTGTCCTAGCCCCCACTCTAATGATCTGCTCAGGTTTCCCCCACCCCCACCCCCAGCACAAATAGTTCCTTATCTTAAAACCCATTGAATTCTATTCAATTCTAACCCTGGCTGAAACCAGCCAAGAATCAACTTGGTACTCCACCCATAGGCCCCTTCACCAAAAGCCCCGTTATAAAAGAGGGAAACTGGAGTCCACTCTTTGCAGGAGCCCCAAACATGGCATCCTTTCACCAGCCATGTCAGGGTTCCTATCTGCCCGGCACCAGCTTGATCCTGGCATCTTTCTACTTTTATCCTTACTTCCAAACCCCTAAATAAGCCTCTTTTATTAATCTAGGTTTTTGGTCTGTAAATTCCTTTACAGGGGAATCTGCACCACTTCTAGACCTCATTTAACTCTGTATCCTTGTGCTGAATCCAAAGGGGTTGCAGGAGAGCTCTATTTGATTACCTGTACCCTGAACCTGCTACTAGACCTCAATTAACCTAATTTCATCTAGGTACTCCTTACCTAACTCTCATCACTCCTGACTTCAGGACTGGTGCTCTATCCAGTGCACTAGCTAACTGCCCCACCCCTATTTTTTTTACATTTCAGTTGAAACATAATAAATTATGTTATAACCTTTTATCTTTATTCTTTATGTGTCTCTCTGTGTCAAATATGTTTCTAGTAAACAACATATTGTAGGCTTCTGTTTTTTAATCCATTCTGCTATTTGCTTCCATTTTATGGGGGAGTTCATCCCATTCACATTAACTGTTATGATTACCAACTCCTCCATTCTATTTTCTGGCCTGTATATACTGTTGTAATTCCAGGTCAATTGTCTTCTGTAAAATAGTATTCCAGGCCCTCCAATCCTTTATAGTAGAGGCGCCAGATTCTGGGTAATCCTATCTGTTGCTCCTTGATATTTGAATTGTTTTTATCTGATAGTTTGCAGTATTTTTGCTTTGAGATCATAGTTTTGGTTGAGTTTCACAATAATGCTCCATGGAGTTTTCCTTATGGGATCCCTTTATAGAAGTGATTGATGGATTTTATTCAATGAGTATTTCCCCCTCTGTTTCTAGAATATTGGGGCAGTTTTTCTTAATGATCTCTTGTAGAATGCTATGCAGGCTTTTTTTTTTTCCTGCTTCTCTACTGAGCCAGGACTGGGGATCTTAGTTGCTGATTTGCTGTGATTAAGACTCTCTCACAGGCTTTCCTCTAGTCTGTCTGAGCAACTCTTTTCAGCTCAGTGAGACTGACCCTTTTTGAAGTTTTTTCTGTCTATCTTGAGCTGAAGAGTGGTTTTGTTCCATCAGATTCTGTTCCAAGGCTTGGTTTCATGTGCTCTTCAAGGGAAACTCTTAAAGTAGTTTTAAGAGGAACTAGATATTGTTAAAAGTCATAAGTAAGGGAAAATGCATTCTGAGTGAACTACAAACACATCAAAGTGTGAGAGGGATGTTGTGCTGAGAAACAGCAAGATTACTTTGGATATTACATCATAATGTATATGGAGGGAAGGAATTGAGCTGAATAGGTATATTGCAGTCAATGTGGGAAAGATTTTAAATTCAGAAGAATTTGTATTTGATCCTAGATATGACAGAGAATTGTGGTTTATTGATCATGGGAGTAATATGATTTAGGTATAAGCATGATTATTTCAACAAGTTGATGGAGAATGAACTGAACAGAGGAAAGGATTTAGGCAGAAAGACCAATTAAGTGACTATTGCAATAGTTAAAGTAGAAAGAGATGAAATCCTGATTTGATGTAGCCATGTGAGTAAAAAGAATGGATGAGATCAGTCATGTATTGTCTTTCTGTCTGTCTATAAAGGTGTGTCACCATTCATAGAATGTAAGCTCCTTATGGGTAAAAAACAAACAAACAAAAAGCCTTCATTGTTTATCTCTATATTCCCTATGCCTGATAATTTTACCTATAGTTTTCTCATTTGAAAGTTGGTTTTAACCAAAATGAACTAAGTAATTATTCTATATTAGGAGCTAGCTTTGGGTAAGCCATCACTTACTATTAATATCCCAGCAATTTTCTAAAGATGCTATGTTTTTCTACAATAATGGAAAATGCTCTCATGGTACATTTATTTACTCAATTCCTTCCTTCTGTCTGATCTCCATGAAGTTAATAAATTTGCATTAAAATGACAGAATAAGAAGGGGAGGAAATATGGCTTTTGGATTCTATTGGAAGTGAGATCAAATATTATAGTTGCTATTCCCAGGAGTATAATTCCTCTGTATGCTAATCTTGGAAGGGTTGGTCAGAGAAGTGTCCATTGTTAAAATTGTTTTTCACACCCTTATTCTTGCTTTGTATGAATAGGATAAATTGCTTTGTGTGGATAGGCTAAATTATTTTACTTTATCTGCTCTGATCAAGCCTTTCAAGATGCTCCTGTTTTTACTCTCCAAAGAAATGCAAAAGGAAAAAAAAAAAAAAGTAGATGAGTGAAAACATCCATATTTCTTCTTCTAAGTTGAGCATCAGTATAGGAATATATGTGGGAGAGCAATATGTAGTCAAATATGGTACATGTTATAGACATTTCCCAGATTACCTACCATCTTTTCATATATCCTGTAATACACAGAGAATGTAAGTGGGAAGTGAAATGTTTCAGGCAGTATTACCTGCTAGTGACAGGAGAATATAATAAATATTTGCAAATTTGCAAGTTATTAATATATTTCAGTCTAGTTAATTTCAATGCATATTCATACCCTATGAATTGATAATGAATCATCTGCTTCTAAATGTCTCACTTTTTTTTTTTTTTCTTTTGCAAGTACTATTTGTCAAGAGTTTGAAAATGGGCAGCAATATGGTAAAGGGTGTCTAAATATTTCAGCAGAATTACAATCAGCCTGAAGTGAGCATTAATGTTTGTATTCATGAAAATCATTATTGTTTGAGCATTAAAAAAAAACCTTTTTTCTGTAATTGGTAACACATATTGGCTGACATATCATAATGCATATTTTATAAAGTGTCTGATTATTCTATTTGATGTCCTGAAAACTTTGAAGTTAATTAACTTTTCTTCTTTTTAACTTAAACTTTTGAAAAACAAACTCAGATATTTCTGTTATTATATGTGAAGTGTCCTATGTCCAAGTAACTGTTTCTCAGAAGGTAACATAATGACTGGAGTCCCTCCAATGATTGCCTAAGAGAAACTGATACTCCTAAAAGGAGATATCGTTTGGGAGGAAACTACTTATTATTTGTAAATATCTTAAAAGTAATATACTGATTTTTTTTTAAAGTAAAGTTTTTTTTTTTTTTTTTTTTTTTTTTTTTGTGAATTTTTGCAAGCATTTATTTTCTCTCCTTGCTTCTTCCCTCTCCCCCACCATAATCTAAGGATATTTATTGTTCTTTCACTCAATCATGTCCAACTCTATGCAATCTCATGTTCTTTTATCAATGGGGTTTTCTTAGCAAAGAAATTAGAGCAGTTTTCCATTTCTTTCTTTTGTGCCCTTATTTCACTAAGAAGAAACTGAGAAGATAAGAGTTAAGTGACATGCCTAGGATTATATACCTAGTGTTTGAGACTGGATTTAAATTCAGAACTTTCCAACTCCAAGACTGGTGCTCTCATTCTGCCACCAACTGCCCCTGATCTAAGGATATACAGTTCAGCAAAAGTAAATTAACACACTGAACAAATGTGTTTAAATCCATCCCTTACTGCAGTGGGTACCATGCTTTATCTTTGATCCTCCATTAGTATACCTATAGGATATCTACATGACTCATAACAAAGTGTTACTATCTTCAAAGAACAGGCTTATCTGCATGGTTCCTGAAACTTTCACACCTGACCACTTTTCACTTCAGGAGTATGTTCTTTCATACCAGCCAGGATAGCAAGATGAATTAAAATGAAGGGGCAAAACAAGCATAAAACTGTCTACTATAGGTCTACGTAGTCACTAGAAAAAAGAAAAGAAAAGAAAAAAAGAATTGTTTAATAGGATTGAATAATTAAAATAAAATAAGTTACTTCTGTCTGAACTACCTGGATCACATACAAGCTTAGGCTAGCTGATTGAATCTAACAATCACTTATTCAGTCCTTAGTATGAACAAATCACTGCTACACCCTCAAGACAAAAATGAAGTTCCTTTATTATCTCCAGAAAGAGAGGATATTTAATATTGGTTTGTGATTAATATTGGGATTATTTGTCCAGTAATTCCAATTTATCCTTCCACCATAGTGTGTGGCCCATTCATTTATAGTAAATACTTGCTGAGAATACAATGAAAAGTCAACTTATATTTATCTCAAAACAAAAATCCACTATAAAATATTGCAGCAATAAGCCCTGTGGGAAAAAGAGGAAATTTAGAGAAGATGAGTTAATTTGCTTTGATATAGTACCAAATTCTGTCCAAATCAGGCTATTCTTTCTAATCTAAATTAACACTCCAATCACTCATGATGATACTCAAGGATAGCAGTACCTCTCCCTTGCAATAGACTACTGCCTTCCCATGTGGTTCTCTGAGGTTCCAAAGAAAACACACATACACATGTGTGTATGTATGTATTTACATATATATATATGTATATATGTATGTATATACATATATACATATATATATATGTCTCTCTGTGTGTATGTGTACTTGTGTTTATATGCATATGCATGTTTCTTGCAAATATTTTATACATCCAATGTATATCTATATTTCCAACTATGTGCCAGTACTGAGCTAAAACCTTTACAAGTATTATCTCAATCCTCACAACTCTAGGATATAGTTGTTATTACTATTCCCATTTTAGTTGAGGAAACTGAGGCAGACAAATGTTAAGTGACTTGACTAGGATTACACAGGTGTCTCAAATTAAATTTTAACTCAGATGTTCCTGATTCTAGTCCTTGATTCTAAAACCCAGAATGCTGTCCAATGAAATGTAAAGCATGGAAAAATATGTGCTTTTTCTGAGGAATCACAGTTCTTTAGGAACTAAAGTAGTTAAGAGTGAGAGCTAAGGAGAGACTGCATTATGGATAACCTGTGTAAATATATGAATGCAAAAGGTGGATATCAAATTCTGACAGCAGCAAAAAATAAAATTCATCAGAGAACTGAGGTAACTTATGATTTTATGGCCCCAAATGCAAGTTTTATCCAAATCTAGAAACACATTTAATGATAAAGTACTAGCAATTCTCTTCTTTATTAATTACTTTTAATGTAAGGAATTAAACTCTGAATGTCTCAGTAAAGATATCAGTTCATTATATTGAATCCCTCAAAAATATGTTGACTTCTTTTAGAGTAGAAGAAAAGTATTTCATAAAGCAAGTTTCTCAGTAAGCTAGGATGTGCCCTTATCTGATTTGTGCCTTTTGACCAGAGGATACAAAGTGTAAGATAAGAAGAAAAGGAAGTTCATTAATTAGTTCCAAAGTCATTAATTAAAAATAATTGAAGTGTAATAATGCATTCCATTTGAAATTTTTTCCCAGATTAGTCATTAAATGATTACAAAATGCTGTGTAATTTATTTAAATTGCATTTGATTTAGTTTTGATTTCTGGAAACATGTAACAGATGTGCTGCTTGTGTTACTGCCAGCAATCCAGGTGGGGCTAGGAGAATAACAGCTCCATGTAAATCAGTCTCACAGTCTCATTTTTGCTTGAAATCTGTTTATTTTGGGGAGGCATGAGCTCAGAAAAGAGAAACAATCCCACATTTGAATGCCAAATTAATGACTATGTTCATTACTTGAAAAATGATTCAGATGTACTTGTCACTTGAATTTTGCACATGAGTGCAAGATGTTTTCAGATTCTCCTCATATGGTCCCATGTTACAAGCTCTCCCCAACCTCCCTCCTTAGCATGGTTGGACCTGGGGACCTAGCAATGGACATGAAGATAAAGAAGAAACAAGGTATTCAGCTCAATTATTGAAGCTTGGACTGAAGAAGTCCCTCATCTCATGTCCTGAGGCCACATCCTGTTTCAAACTCTTGTTTATTCTGCTCCATGGTCATAAATTACATCCCCAAGTCTCAACAGTCATATTGTAAATGTGTGCTGCTGGTCACAAGAGTGGAGGAGAGTATGGGGATAATCAGCACATTTAATGCATTCTGAAGGGAAAAAACAAAACCCCCAAAAAATCAAACCTCAATTTGTGCTCTACTTAAAGCATGAAGTACTATGTCTCAGAGGCAAGGCAGAACATCAGAACCAGGTGTAAAGACTTAAGCCTCAGTGATGGTGGGAAACACATTGACAAGCAAACCCAGGGCCTAAGGAAACCTTTTCAGCAGGAGAAAGACCTCATGGGAATGCTATACATTCTAAGCTTTGTGCCCAAAGCAAAACCCTCCAGGGCTTCTCTATTACTTTAATTAGGATATTGACAAAGGATATATGAATCAAAGCATTTCAAATTGACCTACCTTCCCTACTGTCTAAACTTGCTGTAGTTAAAACAAATCCAATTCTTTAACACTCCAGATCTGGCAGGACCATCATTTGTTAATCTCTAAGTACTGCTTAACTGCTCCTGACTGTGATGTTGAGAGATTTACATTCTCCATTAATATCTTAGCAGACATTACAGAGGAATAGGAGTTCCTCGAGGTCAAAGGCTGATTTATGGCTTATACATGTATATTTCAATGGCTAGCACAGTAGGTAACAGGGGATAAATAAAGGCTTGATATGAATAAAAACAATGAGCTTGAGTGCATGGTTTAATGTTTGCCACATGCTACTGGACCAATGTGCTCTGACAATATCAGGACAAAAAAACAGTCGAATTTATATAGAAAACCTGGGTTTTAGTCTCAGAATCATCCTTCTGGACAAGTCATTCTGTTTGGTTGGGTTCCACAATAAATATTTATTACACAGTTTTTAAGGGGACTGACTGCTTTAATACTTTAAAAAAAAAAGTACAAATAAATATGTTCTTTGGAGTTACATAATTATTAATGTTAATTCAGTTGAGTACTTAATCAAAATAATTAAAAATAAATTACAATTATATTTATATATATAATATACATATAAAGTTAATTAAAATAATTAAAAATAAATCCTCAGCTTTACTATGTCTTAGCATTGTTTATCAGAAAGAACCTTGGATGGATATTTAGAGATTACTAATTTGAAGTCTTTCTCTGTCTTTTGCTTGCTACCTGTGTGACCTTGGGCAAGTCCCCTTCCTGCATTCTGTTTAATAAAAATAGGGGGAGTTGCGGTACATGACCTTAGAGGGACCTTCCCGTTTTAAATCTATGTTCCTGTTTCTTTGACAAGTCCTTTTTTTGTTCATTAGGTGATTGCATTGTCCCTGCAATGACCTCTCTGATGACATTGCTTTGGGAACATTCACAATTTCATTGGAACAGCAAGTTTTAAGTGTGAGACCTTTAAACATCGATACATTTCTCTTAGTGACCTACTTTCCTTGTGGCAATGTGACGCATGGGAAACATACATTGATAAATGAGGATCTTTGTTGAGCATTAGAACAAAAAGAACTAAATTGGGTCTCCAGATATTAATTATTCTCAAAGAAACAGTCCATCTTAGCAATCTTCTATTTGAGAGACAACTTTATGCCTTTAACATGATCGAGAGTACAAATATTTTAGACTTAAGAGTGGAGCAGGCAATAGCACAAATGGGGGGGGGAAACCTTTTGAACATTTTTATAAATTACACAGAGATGGCTAAGATCTGCAGCCCTGAGACACTCTAGTAAAGCAAGCCTATCTAATTTAAAATCAGAAAAGATACAAGTCTTACCTGTTCCTTCTATTAGTTTCTTTTATTAATTCCCTTGAGTTAAAAGTTGTTTTGCAAAACAGATTGAAGCACATTTTTTTTTTTTCTTTACAAAGCAGATATACCTTGATCAAAGTCAGATTGCATGGTTTAGATTAATGATTAAAATACATGAAACACTAGGTAGGAAAAACATCCTTTCCCATTGTTAATAGTTTATTTTGATTTTTTATTTAGTAAGTGAACACACTCAATTCTTTCAACTGACTGGGCATTAAACACTTTTTCTAATTACCTTAGGCCTAGTGTTAAATAAAATTAAATACTATGGAAATTAGGCATTGCAAAATCCTTACTATAATGTGTAAATGAGGACTGTCATAAACATTTAAAAATGATTCTTCCAATATAGATTTTTTTTACTGATTGTTTGCTATACCATGCTATATGGAAAATTCAAATACATTGAAACAATGTAAATTTATAAAATTTAGATTTCCAATGGACATGAGAAATTACAAAATTGTAATTATGGATTAGGAAATGGAATCGCAGACCAGTTACGTGATTTACCCATAGGTGTGCTAATGTTTAGTCATTTTTTTCAGTTGTGCATGATTCTTCATGACCTCATTTGAGATTTCTTTGAAGAGGTACTAGAGTAATGTGCCATTTCTTTCTCCAGATTATTTTACAGATGAAGAAACTGAGGCAAACAGGGTTGAGTGACTTGGCTATGGTCACACAGCTTGTAAGTATCTGAGGCCATATTTGAATATAGGAAGGTAATTTGTCTTACCTCCTGGACAGGTACTCTATCCAGTGTGACACCTAGGGACCCTTAACCAGAATTACATAGATAGTAAAATACAAAGTCAGTTCCTCTGATTCTAAATGTAAACTTTGTTTTTCTTTTCTTCATTTTGTCTTCCATTGAAATGTTTTGGGCAGAGGAGAATTTTTTTTTTTTTTTTGGTTATCTACATAAGTAAGTCCTACAATAGCATAAGATTTTTTTTACTGATTGTTTGCTATACCATGCTATATGGAAAATTCAAATACATTGAAACAATGTAAATTTATAAAATTTAGATTTCCAATGGACATGAGAAATTACAAAATTGTAATTATGGATTAGGAAATGGAATCGCAGACCAGTTACGTGATTTACCCATAGGTGTGCTAATGTTTAGTCATTTTTTTCAGTTGTGCATGATTCTTCATGACCTCATTTGAGATTTCTTTGAAGAGGTACTAGAGTAATGTGCCATTTCTTTCTCCAGATTATTTTACAGATGAAGAAACTGAGGCAAACAGGGTTGAGTGACTTGGCTATGGTCACACAGCTTGTAAGTATCTGAGGCCATATTTGAATATAGGAAGGTAATTTGTCTTACCTCCTGGACAGGTACTCTATCCAGTGTGACACCTAGGGACCCTTAACCAGAATTACATAGATAGTAAAATACAAAGTCAGTTCCTCTGATTCTAAATGTAAACTTTGTTTTTCTTTTCTTCATTTTGTCTTCCATTGAAATGTTTTGGGCAGAGGAGAATTTTTTTTTTTTTTTTGGTTATCTACATAAGTAAGTCCTACAATAGCATACATGATGAGTTACAAATTATTACCAATGATTATTACCAATTATATATTATTACCATTAAGATGCTTGGTTTGCACAACTTTTCAAATTTCTTCAAAATAAAAAGTGTGCACAAAAGGTAAAATAATTACAGCTGTCTCTATATTCTAAGCTAGCCAGAACCTTAACAAGATGATGAATTGAGTATAGGTTAATTCCTAATCTCTAAATCACTTACTCAACACTGCCAATCCTTCCAATCACTCTTATTTGCCAGGACTGGACAATAAAACCCATAGACTTTTACTCTAAGATCAACACAATGATTTCTTTGAAGCTGTTGAGTAGTCTGTTGACTACTCCTCCCCTTACAGTAAAATGTTTTTGTAATAAGCAACAGAATTTAACTCTTCCTTTCCCTATCCTTACTCTTATACCCCAAAAAAGATATGAAAGTAGAGGAAAGCAGGAAAACTTACTTTATCTAATGCCATAGAATTGTTGTTTTTATGTAATAGTGGTCAGCTATAGAATTAATTAACAGAAGGACTATGGCAGGGCATCAGCATATGTGTGAGACTCCACTACCGCCTTTATATGCAGTTTTGGCCATTTTTGTTCCCAAGGAAGTCACTGGGAATGAAGAAAAGTGAATTTTTCATCATGAGAGGAGGCTGAGATTGCTTTAAGATCTAGCCCTTCCCAGATTGGCTATCACAAGGGAATGAGTCAGGAAGTGAACAGTAGGGGAATGTAAAGGAAAAAGGGCTCAAATCATAAAACTCTCCAGAACAAAACTCATTTTAAAAACCTTGAGTATAAGTAGATAAATAACCAGAGAAGTTGTTAATAACACAAGGAAAGGTGACCTTCAGGTCATTGGGTCCAAACTTCTGTAAATAAATACTGCAAAAAAAAAATAATTAACTCTTGCTAAGAGAAAGTATCTTTTTAAGATCCAGAAAATTATGGAACCATAGCAGAATCTTTGCAAAAGATTCAAAGGAACAATAAAAATCATGAAGACAAAATGTATGGTTTAAAAAGTAGAAGGAATTGACAGACTTAAAAAACTGTAATTCTTTTTTTTAAAATTTTTATAATTATAACATTTTCTTTGGCAGTACATATACATAGGTATTATTATTATTTTTTTTTATACAACATTATCCCTTGTACTCCCTTCTGTTCCGAGTTTTTCCCCGACTTCCTTCCACCCCCTCCCCTGGATGGCAGGCATTCCCATACATATTAAATATAGTATATCCTAGGTACAATATATATGTGCAGAACCGAATTTTGTTGTTATTGTTGTTGCAAAGGAAGGATTGTATTCACAAGGTAAAAATAATCTGGGAAGAGAAACAAAACAAAACAAAACAACAACAACAACAACAAAAACAATGCTCACAGTTTACACTCATTTCCCAGTGTTCCCTCTCTGGGTGTAGCTGATTCTGTCCATCATTGATCAATTGGAATTGGATTAGCTCTTCTCTATGTTGAAGATATCCACTTCCATCAGAATACATCCTCATACAGTATTGTTGTTGAAGTGCATAATGATCCCTTAGTTCTTCTCTTTTCACTCAGCATCAGTTGATGTAAGTCTCTCCAAGCCTCTCTGTATTCCTCCTGCTGGTCATTTCTTACAGAACAATAATATTCCATAACATTCATATACCAAAAAAATTCTTGATGGCAAATACACAAAAGTGAGAATAAATAATAGTGAAATGCAGAATTAAAAGAAATCATTGAATCATAGTCAAAGAATAGATGATAATAGGGACCTGCAATTAAGGTCTCTATCACTAATTTTTTTCCCCTGAGCCCATAGAGTGTATATTCTCAGAAATCTATTCCTTGACCCTTTTCCCCCTCCATTTAACACTCTTGATAATCTTATTCATTCCTTCCTATTCCTTCAACTTTCACCTCCACAAGATGATTCCCATAAATGTGTAAGAGAGATCCCAATCTTTAAAAGTTTTGAAGTTAAAGTGAAGACAGAATGAGTTAAAGAGTATGTAATTTTAAAAGCACATATGAGAAACACTGAGGAAGAATAAGAGCTTTAATGAAGTAGAGGGTAAGGTAAGTACATGGCTTGAAATGTGGATAAAACAATAAAGCTTGGATTACTTATGTCCTGCAGAGACACAACCCAGAAGGATAGAAATACAAATATAACAACTTTTTAGGAGGTGAAATAAAGGCAAGTTTATTTGAACCACAGATCAGTTTTATTCCAGTTTACCTGATGCTTCTTTGCTTGTTTAAACCATACTAATCATTTTTTAAAAATAGCTTTTTATTTTCAAAATACATACAAAAATAATTTTCAACATCACCCTTCCAAAACCTTGTGTTCCAGATTTTTTCTCTCCTCTAGACAGTAGGTAATCCAATATAGGTTAAACATGTGCAATTCTTCTAAGCATATTTCCACAATTATCATACTGCATAAGAAAAATAAGATCAAAAAGGGAAAAAATAAGAAAGAACAAAAGCAAGTAAACAACAACAAAACAGTAAAAATATTATGTTGTGATCCACATTTAATCCCCATAGTCCTCTTTCCGGATGCAAATGGCTCTCTCCAGCATAAATCTATTGAAATTGGCCTAAATCATTTCATTGTCGAAAAGAGCCAAGTTCATTACAGTTGATCATGACACAATCTTGTTGCTGTGTACAATGTTTTCTTGGTTTTACTCACTTAGCATTGGTTTATGTAAGTCTCTCCAGATCTTTCTGAAATCATCCTAATGACCATTTCTTATAGAACAATAATATTCTATTATATTAATATATCATAATTTATTCAGCCATTCCTCAACTGATATGCATCCATTCAGTTTCCAATAGAAACACTGCTGAGTCACAGTTTCATAACCCTTTATCATAGTTCCATATTACTTTCCAGAATGGTTAGATCAATTCACACCTCCACTAATAATGCAATAGTGAATTAGTCCCAGTTTTCCCACATCCTCTCCAGCATTTATCATCTTTTCCTGTCATCTTAGTTAATCTGAGAGGTGGGTAGTGTGATATTTCAGAATTGTCTTAATTTGCATTTCTCTGATCAATAATGATTTGGAACATTTTTTCCATATGACTAGAAATGACTTTAATTTCTTCATCTGAAAATTGTCTGTTCATATCCTTTGACCATTTATCAATTGGAGAAACAAGGTATGCTGTCTTTGAGGAGAGAACAAAGACAACATGATGTGCCCCAAATTCCTGAGTTCCCTCCAGAGGCTTCAAAGTGATCATTAGTAGGCAACCACCTTGATGGATGCTTGCTAATTCTCTATGGAAAAAAAATCAGAGAAAGGGATTGAATCTTTTGTTTATTTTTGATGTCCTCAGACAGAAAAAGTGGCAGATGGGCTGTCTGATCTTTGAAGAGTCACATTTTCTAAGCTTGTCCTGGTTTGTTGAATATATTTATTCAATGCATTCTCTTTTGGCCAATATTAAAGAAATACATGTAAATATAATATTTGAAAGCAACTGACCAAAGGGGTTCATGTGTCCACTAAGTCTTCTCCAGGGGAAACAACTTAAATTGCTTTAGCTGGTTTTCATGTGACATGGGTTCAAGACGCTTTAATAGCTAAAGATTAAGATTTAAGAGCAGTAACATATATTATGTCACTTAATTGTCACAACAGCTATGTTTATTAGGTGTTATTGTTATTATACTCATTTTAGATTATGAAATTGAGGGAGAAATTCTTTTTTTCCCCCGAGGCAACTGGGGGGACTTGCCCAGAGTCACACAGCTAAGAAGTTTTAAGTATTTGAGAGAAAGTCCTCCAGACTTTAGGGCTGGTGCTCTAACCACAGCACCACCTACCTGCCCCCACAACTTAGGTATTCTTGAATTTATGTCCTGTATGTGATTCACTCTGCTATCCAGTTCTTTATGCTTTCTTCATTTTTGCTCATGAAACAGATTGTTAGTTATACTTGTCATGATTGAATTTCATTAGATACAGTACAGTCCTCTACCCTCGAGAATTTTTGGATTCCAACTATTTCACCAACAACAATATCTCAGTATATTAGCAATTCCTCCCACCGTGGTATCAATTGCAAATGTGATGTTCATGCCAGCTATGCCTTTATCCAAGTCACTGATAAAAAATTTTGGGTAACCAGGGTGCTCCAATGGTGAACACATCATATATTCTCCGATTCTAGCAATCAAACTGAATCCATCTTATTATATTCTGATGCCTTCTTATCTTTGCATCTTCTCCAAAAGAATTCTTGATGTATTGTATCAAAAGCTTGGTTAAATCTTGGTATAGTATATCCATGGCAGGCGGCACATTTGTAAGTTTAGTTATCTTGATAACAACAACAACAAAAAAAGAAAGTTAGTTTGGAATGACTTGTTCTTTATAAAGCTTTTTTTGAAAAAAAAATTATCTTCATTTGTAGATGTTCATCAAATATCTATTTAATGATCTCTACTTGAAATTTCCTAGCAATCAAAGTCAAGCTCTCTGACCTGTAAGCTTGACTTAGATTCCTGGGAAATTGTAGAATAGATCACTGAAGAGATGGTCTGTAAATATCTATAAAAGAAGAACTAAACCAACAAAAATCCAGGGAAATGGGAGAAATACCACGAGATCAGGGAAGTACACAAAATCAGGAGAGTATTTACATTTCTCTGGTCATGAGGTACTTTTATTATTTCCTTTGATCTTTCATATATTCTCTTGATCTTTCACACAAGAAATTCCCTTTATCATTCAGTGTTACCAGGAATGTCTTTTTCTCTGGACTCCCCTTTGTCTGCACTAGAAAGATAGTTGACTTAGTAACCTGGATAACCTTTAATAGCTGCACAAAATAGATTTTAAGCTTCTCAAAGGCAGGTACTACATATTGGGTTTGTTTCCATGTCTATCCTTTTATCCCCAGTTCTTTAAAAAGGATAGGTCTTTGTTAGATGAAATAGAATTAAATTTCATTGAAGGGATAATCTGTGATGAAGCCGATCCTTTGGCCTTAGTCATGGCTTCAATCTATGTAACACAGGAACTCATTTCATTAGCACCAGTGCAATCCATTATGATTTGCAGAAACTAATATAATTCCACAGAAACACAAGTACTGGGTTTTTCTCCTTAGCCGGGGGTGACTGAAAACTGATGGGGTTTACCATTAAGCACAAATTACTTTCTTATGTCCAGTGTTACAAAGATCCATGTAGGAAATGGACACACTAGTTTTTCATTTTTCTGAAGGCAAAAAGGTTTCAGTGCAGGTAACTCAAGCTATCTGGAATGGTAGTTAAATGCTCATGGACCTAAAAATGATAGCTACTCAATGCTAAAATATTCTACAAGAGTAGAATTATTACATAATGAGAAAATTTTATTATTATGGTTTTATATCAAACTGTTCTAGGAACATGTGTGATTTTGCATTTTTGATTTATTTTACTAACCACACTTAAGGTCTTATAAAAGCTTTAAAAAATTAATTTTCCTTAGTTCTTTTGTACCTCCTGTAAATTTGGGGGACTTCCAAATTGCTTTATACCATTGTGTTAAAATTAGTCGTGACAAGACCAGATAAGCTTTTGTGATTTTATTGTTTCTAGAATTTTAAAAAAAGTCTAACATTGAAATTAACCTTTTTGCGATATTTAAAAAATAAAGATGGTAATGGTAATGATAAAAAGCATTCTAATCCAGAAAGCTTCACTTTAATGTCAAATGAAAATTCACAGATGCTTAAAAATGTTCCAATGTAAATACTTGAGATTTTGAAAAATAAATTGTTTCACTTAGAGATATACCTGTATGAATTCATATGGAACAACAAAAGGTCGAGAATTTCAAGGGAAGCAATGAAAAAAAAATAAATGAAGGTGGTCTAGCTGTACCTGATCTAGAACTATATTATAAAGCAACAGTCACCAAAACCATTTGGTATTGGCTAAGAAATAGACTAGTTGATCAGTGGCATAGGTTAGGTTCACAGGGCAAGATAGTGAATAAAAATAGCAATCTAGTGTTTGACAAACCCAAAGATCCCAACTTGGGATAAGAATTCATTATTTGACAAAAACTGCTGGGAAAACTGGAAATTAGTATGGCAGAAACTAGGCATGGACCCACATTTAACACCACATAAGATCAAAATGGGTCCAAGATTTAGGCATAAAGAACAAAATCATAAATAAATTGGAGGAACATGGGATGGTTTACCTCTCAGACTTGTGGAAGAGAAAGGAGTTTGTGTCCGAGGGAGAACGAGAGACCATTATTGATCACAAAATAGAAAATTTTGATTACACCAAATTAAAAAGTTTCTGCACAAACAAAACTAATGCAAACAAGATTAGAAGGGAAGTAACAAAGTGGGAAAACATTTTTACCGTTAAAGGTTCTGATAAAGGCCTCATCTCCAAAATATACAGAGAATTGACTTTAATTTATAAGAAATCAAACCATTCTCCAATTGATAAATGGTCAAAGGATATGAACAGACAATTTTCAGATGATGAAATTAAAACTATTTTCACTCATATGAAAGAGTGTTCCAAATCACTATTGATGAGAGAAATGCAAATTAAGACAACTCTGAGATATCATTACACACCTGTCAGATTGGCTAAGATGACAGGAACAAATAACGATGAATGTTGGAGGGGCTGTGGGAAAACTGGGACACTGATGCATTGTGGTGGAGTTGTGAAAGAATCCAGCCATTCTGGAGAGCAATCTGTAATTATGCCCAAAAAGTTATCAAAATGTGCATACCCTTTGACCCAACCATACTACTTACTACTGGGGTTATATCCCAAGGAAATACTAAAGAAGGGAAAGGGACCTGTATGTGCCAAAATGTTTGTGGCAGCCCTTTTCATAGTGGCTAGAAGCTGGAAAATGAATGGATGTCCATCAATTGGAGAATGGTTGGGTAAATTATGGTATATGAATGTTATGGAATATTATGTTCTGTAAGAAATGACCAACAAGAGGAATACAGAGAGGTTTGGAGAGACTTACATCAACTGATGCTGAGTGAAATGAGCAGAACTAGGGGATCATTATACACTTCAACAATGATACTGTATGAAGATGTATTCTGATGGAAGTGGATATCTTCAACATAGAGAAGAGCTAATCCAATTCCAATTGATCAATGATGGACAGAATCAGCTACATCCAGAAAAGGAACACTGGGAAATGAGTGTAAACTGTGAGCATTGTTTTTGTTTTGTTTTGTTTTGTTTTGTTTTGTTTTGTTTTGTTTTGTTTTGTTTTGTTTTGTTTCTCTTCCCAGATTATTTTTACCTTGTGAATACAATCCTTCCTTTGTAACAACAACAACAACAAAATTCGGTTCTGCACATATATATTGTAACTAGGATATACTATAACATATTTAATATGTATGGGAATGCCCGCCATCCAGGAGAGGGGATGGAAGGAAGGTGGAGAAATACTCAGAACAGAAGGGAGTACAAGGGATAATGTTGTAAAAAATACCTATGTATATGTACTGCCAAAGAAAATGTTATAATTATAAAAATTACTTAAAAAAAGAAATATACCTGTATTTTCACTTGAGCTTTTTTCCAAGTGGTCCATGAGGCTGCCTATAGAGAAAATGTCCATGAACATTTTATCTCTATATTGAACTCCAACAAAACCTCTCCTCCAACATTTTCAGCTTCCTTTTGTGTTTTGTCTTCTTTTATTAAATTGTAAACTCCATGAGGACAGGAATTGAATTTCTATTGGAACCATTATCTGCAGAAAATCTATAAGGTAAATTTTTTTGAGAGGGGGAGAGATGAGGACCTTCCAGCACAACATTAGACACTTACTTTCCCTGCTTGATCCTTGAGATTCTTTGTTTATTTTTTTGTAGTGAATTTTTTGAGAGGCAATTGGGATTAAATGACATACCCAGGGCCATGCAGCCTTTAAGTGTTAATTTGAAGGGAAGGTACTCTCTTTGATGCACCTTGTAGGTTCTGCTTAAAAGACTCTTTATTGAGAGCAAAAGGAAGAGTTGAAGTTAAGACAGGTCCTGATATACAATGGGCACTTAATACATGTTTATTGATTGGATAACTGATTTCATTATCTGTTTACTCTAGCTACCTCTGATCATGCTTGAAATATCATATTCAATTGTGACTGCTGGATTTGGGGAAGGACACTCATAAATTGGATTATATCCAGATGAGGACAGCCAATATGGGGAAGAACTTTAAGATCATTCCTTATGAGAATAGTTTGAAAAATCTGAGGAAGATTTGATATGGAGTGGAAGCTTGTGGAGGAAGTGACAGAGGAGAGAAGTATTCTCTTTAATGGATTTTGTCTTGAAAAACATTTATTAAATTTCTTTTGCATGGAATCAGAGATCAAAGCAATGCATGGACATTGCAAAGAGACATATTTAGGCTTGAGACAAGAAAACCCTATTGACAATTATCCAAAAGTGTAATAAAGTTCCTTGGGAGATGGTAAGTTCCTCTTTAAGGGAGGCTTTTAAATATAAGAGCCAGAAAGTAGGCCCATTTAAGGATGCATGTAGAATATCTCTATTACTGTTTGACTTAAGTATTAACACTTCCTTAATTGTTATTTGGCGGCTAAGCAGTGCACAAGAGAGAGTGCTGGTCTCAGTAGCTATGTAATGTTGGTCAATTCATTTAATCTCTGTCTGCTTCAGTTTCTTTGACTATAATACAGGAATAATAATAGTACCTAACTCCCAGGGTTGTTGTAAGAATAAAATGAGATATTTTTACCATACTTTGCAAGTCTTAAAGTGCTATAGAAAGTCAATTATTATTATTTACTATTATTATGTACAAGTCTCCTACCCTGTGTCTGGTAATGATTTTTTTATTGCTTGTCAGGAGGGGAAAAAAAAGGTATATAAAGTCTTTTTTTTGGGTACTGACTCTGATAATTTGATCTCTTCTTTCCCCTTTCTTTTTATTCTTGGGTCAAGGAGTAATGGTGAGAAAGAAAGACTAGGGAAAAATTGAATCAAGAAAATTATAACTAAAGTTTACAATGATATTTGGTTGTCTAGTCTCAACAACATTAAATTCAGGAATCAATTCAAAAGTCAGTTTTGTATGTGAAAGTAATATTTTTTTCAAAGTTCTAAAGGATTAATAAGTGTACATATAAATAAACCTTTATTACAAACCATTTGTTTTGATACTTCCAAACTTCAAAAGGTCAGTGATTTTAACAGTATAGGTATTTTTTCTAGTAATACAGCAACATACATCAGGATTTAGTAGATGATTTAATCAGTTTCTATGGCTAAAATACAGGCAGTGTATATAACTCTGGGTCTGAAGTCAGAAAGACATGAATTAAAATCTACCCTCAGTCACTTGGTAGCTGTGATAATCAGGCAATCATTTAACCTTTTTTGCCTCAGTTTCCTTATCTATAAAACAAGGATTATAATAGCATTTCCCTCCCTGTGTTGTTGTGAGGCTTAAATAAGATAATGTATGTAGAATGTTTTGTATTATTTAAAGCTCTATATAAATATTTGATATTATGAGAAAGTCTAGTTATTCTTCAGATGGGAGGCATATAATCCATAACCAATGGGATATTCTCAAAGACTTTTATGCTTCATTGGACATATTAGAATCAGGAATCATGACATAATCTATAAGAAACCGAATTCTTTTTCTTACCAAGATGAAAGTAGAGTTTCAAAGAAAGGTTTTTTTTTTAATGAATTCAATACATGTTTATCATATTAACCAACAGTCATATGTTCCAACATGTTTATGATTATAGATAAGCAATAGAAAGATAAAGTTCATCCATAGAACTAGGACTACAAAGCCCATTAGACCAACCCACTATTTTTTTTTCTTTTAAATGCCTCACTTATATTATGGAATGTATCATATAGCTTAATTAAAACTGTCACTTTCCAAATATTTTATACTTAAAAGAACTCACAAATTATAGGGAGAAAGAAGAAGGAAAAGAAGAAAGTTTTTTTTTTCCCCTTCTTTCATTAGACATGTCATTTTTTTTTAAACGGGAAAATATATAGGGAACTCTTTAGCTGGCTTGGGAAACAGAGAACTCTAGACTTTGGAATTAGGAGCAAACTTGAAAAGGGACAGAGCCCATGTCTCCAGTTATTATTCTGTTGTTTAGCAGTATTACCTAAATCATTCCTTTTGACAAAAGTCGATGTATTTTTCTTCTCTCAAGGGAAAACAACACTTACATTTTAGTTCCAGAGTTATTGTTTTTTTTCCTTCTATTTTTCAAGGTCCTTAGAATGTTATTGAATGGTTTCAGTAGTGCAGTTATTTTAAATGATGCATATAAGGCAAAAACAGCTGCATACTATTTGTGGAGTCATTTAGAACTATGGTATATTCAGGTGAATCCTTTATTGATTTCAATGAGTTTTTTTTTTTCTGATTAAGGACCTTAGCTTTGAACCTATAAATATCTCTATACAATCAGGTTATAGATTAGTTTAAATTTTGTAGACAACAATCCTGGGCTTAGATGTTCATCACCCAGTATTATAGACATAGGCATATAGATTTGGCACTTGTTTCTGACACTAAAAAAATCTTATAATATTATTGATGAAGAATATAACAATAGATGATTTCTAATGCATTTGTTGATAAATAGAAGCCCAACTTTGAAGCTTTGTTCTTTTTCTTTATTGGATATACTGTGTTTCATCTTTTCTTCATTAACTTGTCAAAGCTCTGATACTCAATCACAACTACATCCTGTACATTAATGTACGGCAATGATTAGTGATGGAAGAATGCATTGAAGAACATTTCAATTTTTGAACTTCCTAGGTTTAGGATTTAGTTAATTACCCTTACAATTGATGTCCTTGTAGGAGAGTCATTGATCTTGATTCCCCTGATTGTCTGCTTCATTCCCCGGTAACATGTAACCTATTAAGGGTGGTAAATTAACTATTTTAGACCATTTGTTGAATTGTACTATTGCAGTCATTAAATTTAGTCTTTCCTCAGGTACCATACTTTGAGCATTATGTTAAAGACATCCAAGGTATAGGCTCAAAAGGCATTTAGATCTACTTTGTTCTATAGCTATAGACTAAATCCCTCCAAATGCTGGGTAGCTGGTTTGTCAATATATACAATTAGGCACAGACAGAGGAAAAAACTGGAATGTTAGAGATGGATGAGATCAAAGAGATAATTTCATCTGCATATTTTGTGTGTAGATGAATAAACTTAAGAAGTGAGAGCTAAAATAACTTGCTCAAGGTACTTAGTAGCAGGGGCAGAACCAGAAGCAGAGTATTGTGATGCTTCAATCCATCATTTGTTTTGTCCCTGATTCAAGCTATCATCACAGCTAAGGTATTGATTTGTGGCAGGTCTGATGATACCATCCTTCTATTCAATAAACTCCAGGGCTCTTTATCACTTACAAGATCAAATATAAAATCCTATATTTAAAAAAAATACACACACTCACACACACACACACACACACACATATATATTCAAATACTGCCCCCTTCCTCCTTTTATAGTCTTCTTACATCTTATTTCCCCTTCAGATTTTCTATGATCTCCTTTTTTTTCTGTTCTTCAAATAAGAAACTTCATTAGAGTAAAAACTGACTCTTTTTATTTATCTCCTATCCCATTCTTCTTTCAAATGTCAGCTAAATCTCCATCTTCCACAGCAAACCAATCTAAATCTCCATTAACACTAGTATGTTTCCTTTAATGATTATCTCCAATTTATCCTGCACATATCTTGTTTGTACATGGTTTCCATATTGATTCTCCAGCAGACTGTGAGCTCATTGAGAGCAAGGTTCTGTCTTTTGCCTTTGTTTTTATCTCTTACACTTAATATGCTTTCTGGATACAGTAACTACTTAATAAATGCTTGTTGATTAACTGTTAATTGATATATAGCTGTTGACTCAATTGTTCTGATCTGTTTTGCGTCTGGTTGCTTCTACCACTGCTATAGTTAGTAACAACTACATTCTTATACCAAGTATTCTTCAGTGTTGATTGCTTGATAGCAGATATTCTTGCTGTTGCCATAATTCTAGTCAATATCACTACTATTGATCACCTCTCACATCTTTTTGCATAGCTTGATTCTTAATAACATCCTAATTTTAATTAAATGATAATCATTTGGTCATCTCTGTCTTTCAGGCCAGAGATTATCATGGCAGAGAGCTCATGGCTTGTATGCTCTTTTGGAAGAGGTATTCCTCAGGATGGCAATCAATGAGAAGATTAATAATGCCAGGAGAGGTTGGACTTGAATTTTTATTTTATCCTTTACTTCTTAAGGAAATCTATTCAAATAATTTGTCCTCTTACAAACCTGAGCAGAATCCAATAGCTGTCTCATCTAGGAGGGGTCTGGATAGAGGAGAAGGCCAGTCTTGAATTGGGGGTAACCAAAAAAGGGGGAAAATCTGATTCTCCTCAAATCATTGATTATAAATAACCATTTCTCTCAGTCTCAACATTCTCCTTTCTGATTCTATTCTCTATGATGTTTGACTATTTATTCCTTTACTTACACAAAAATAAGATTCAAAAAGAAAACAAACAAACAAACAATCAAAAACAGGGATTAGGAGCAGTGTGGAATTGTTGATCAAGCAATAGATTTGGAAGATGGTTCAGAGCCTGATTCAGACACAATTCTAATAATGTTATTCATTTTGGACCTCAATTTCTTCATCTGCAAAATGAAAGAGTTGGACTTATTGACTTCTAACACCAATTTCAGTTCTATGATTCTTCAATTAGTGCCAGTTCCCTGGACACAGAAATCATGAGACAGAAAATTGTTCTGAATGATATCTTTGTATTTTTAAGTGATACATCAGTTGGATTTTTATAGACAAGAGCCCAGGGTTTATTATTTCTCATCTAGAGCTACAAGTACACACTGAAACATATGCACACTCACTTAGGTATACATATATAAAGTTGTTTTCATGCCTTAAGTTTTTTCATAATATTATTATTTTATGATGTAGTCCCAGTGTGAATATCTTATTCATTTTATGTTGGAAGAATTTTAGCTTTTGCATTTTCATTGGATAGTGAGGTCTTTGTAGGTAATTTGCCTCTCACTTGTTCCTTGCAAAATAGTCCTTACTAGTACTTATCCTTTCCTTTCATATGTCCAAATCCTTTCCTATGACCTCTGTTTAGTATTGCCAGCTGAGGCTCCTGGGATCTTATTATTGCAGTGTACATTTTCTCCCTCTACTAATGATGCCAGTCCTCTGTAAGGTCTATATAGGATGCTTCAAATATGTCAAAATTCAAAGATTTATGCCTTTTATTCTATTGCTCTTTGAGTCTGAGGCATAGAATTTATTTGTAGAGATTATCCCTTTGAAATGTGGAGTCTTGCACTGATTGGCAATATCTGAGTCACAAGGTGATGCATTCAACTATCTTCCAAACATTAGTCAACTCCATTGTTTAAAAAACTTTTCAAGAGTGAGTCCAGGTTGTAGAATAATGACTGATCAATGCTGGTCAGAAAATGATTAAGCACTGGACAGGAAGTCTTGTGGAGTTGAAAAAGTGGTAGACTTATGAGTCAGCTTATCCTAATTTTGATGTCTGACACTTGCTAGCAGTGTGATCATCTGCAAGGCATTTTATTTGTAAAATGGCAATAATATTATCTAGAGAACAGGATTCTTATCAAAATTTAGATAAGATAGAGTCACTCTCCTCATACTCAGCTAGATAGATAGTCAATTTGGATTAAAAAAAAAAAAGAAAGAAACTGGCTTACATGTATATAGCATATGCAAAGCAAAATACTTGGTAAAATATTTTTTGGGGGTGAAGTTTTGAGTAATTGTTGCTGGGATTATAGTTGATGGAATCTTCATTGATAAGAGGGCAGTTAGGAGCAGGTAAATGGCACAGTGAATAGAGCCCTGGCCCTGGAGTCAGGAGCACCTGTGTTCAAATCTGATCTCAGACATTTAATACTTCTAGCTGTGTGAACCTGGGAAGTCATCTAACCCCAAATACCTTGCAAAAGCAAACCAAACCAAAACAAAAATAAATAAATAAATAAAGTTGTGTGGGAGAAAAGAGCATTTAATTTCAGATTCCAGAAGATGGATGGGGATTTAACAAGACAGATGAGAAGAGAAGGTATCATTCAGACACAGGGAACATACAAATATGGGGAACCAGAGGCACAGCTGAATAAGGGGGAAAAGTATTTGTCAATGTGATGAGAATGCTTCCTTCCTGCCTCATCACTTTTTCTTTCTTTCATCTCGGAGACCTCTCCTATTGCATTGTCATAAAGTCTAGATCTTTCCAAAGAACCATCCTCAATGTCCAGTTACCATGATACAACAATTTTTTTTCTCTATATTTGCAAGTAGAAAAGAGGTTGTACACATGTCCTAAGTGAACTATTTAATGTTCATGTGACCCTTCAACTGTTTTTACACTTTTGTGAAAAGACATGATTATAGTTCCACATTGAAGATGAAACATGGGATACAGAGAGTATGCCAGTTGGCTGGACCAAAAGGAAACTTAGAGAAGAGGAATATGAGATGTGGTTAGAATGCTAATATTCAGTAGTAGAATCTTAAGTTTACCCTAAATGTTCTGATACAAATGCTTTTTCAATGATGTTTTAAATGTTTTGTGACAGTTCTGGACATGAATATAAGATTAGATTAATATCACAATCAAAATAATTAAATTCTATTTAAACATTTCTGAAGAGGATTACCATGAGTTTTTCTAGACAAGGACAAAGAGGTTTATATATCTAATCAAGCTACCCTCTGTGTGTCTGAAAGTTATTTGCTGAAAGAAATAGAAAATGAGATTGGACTGTGAAGAAAAACAGTAGGTTGTGTCTGAAAGACAAATAAATGAAATTGACTCTTTATTTGCGTTCTTCTTCATATTCTAATCAAAAGGACATACGAAGCCTTGGCTAAAATAAAAACACTTTATAAATTTTATTTCCTTTATCAGGCTACTTAAGCTGGCGTAACTAATTTATAATACAATTATCTGAAGGAGCAAGGAAAAGAGTATAAATCTATCTGTGGTACATTAGAGAGAAATCAATGACTCCTATAAAAGAAGGGTCAAAATTCTTTCATGCACAGGGTCTCAAGTCAATTGATCTTTGTTTTTTTTTGAATGCAAGTATAGCACAGAAGCTAAGTAGTCTTCAAAATGACCCCCAGTTCAGTAGTATCATATCTATACATTTCATCAAATAGAGATAACCTTGGTTTAATAAATAAGTACAAATAGTATTCACTCCCTATTCAACATAACAATAAGCCAGTGATTCCCATGAAATTTCTTTCTAAAACTACCCAACAAGAGAAAATACTATGTGTTTGATTAGGCGAGGGCAGAAAGTATATTGGATTTTAGCACAGTGCCTGGCACATAGCAAGTGCTTAATAATTGTTTGATGAATAACTGACAGGCCATTTGGAGTTTGCTGAGAATAAAAGAGTCCTGGACTTTGGAAAGTCAGAGATGAACATGAAAGTAGTGTGAACGTTAGGGATAAATGGCTACAGAAAGGGAGATAGGATGATAATAAGGAAAATGTCTACTTTATAATTTTGCTTTAGGGACAGCTCTTCTTTCTGGCAACAATGAACCTACTTGCTTCCTTTGTTACAAATAAAATAGACAATGTTAATGTTTGCTGTACCTCTGAATATTAATTCACCTTACTCTAATCTATAGATTCACATATTAGAGCATATGATGAACTCTACTTGTGTTTAGTAGATGGCTTGTTGAATATAGAAAACTAGGTGGTGCACTGGAAAGACTAATGGGCTTGGAGTCAGGAAGAATCATCTTCCTGAGTTCAAATCTGGACTTAGACACTGACTAGTCATGTAGCCCTGAGCAAGTCACTTAATCCTATTTGGCTCAATTTCCTCATCAGCTGCAAAAGGGAATGGCAACTCATTCCACTATCTCTGCCAAGAAAATCCCAAATGGGGTAGCAAATGTCAGATGTGACTGAACCGCAATAACAATGTTGAAGATAGAGTACCTTCACAATTACCTCATATTAAACTGACCCAGGACTCAAGTTGACCTATAGTTTCATGCCTGTGGATTTTCCCTCCAGTAATATCAATAAAAACCCACTTATCCTCTAAGACTTGTCAATATCCTTCTCTAAATTCACCATGATAATCCTAGTCAGTCCAATAGCCCTTTCTCTTGACATTTCAATGTATACCAATAGAGCACAGGGACTGTTTGTCAGTCTTCTTTCACTCTCTACATATTTGTAATCTATCTTTTCTTTTTAGATGGACTTTTTAAAAAATGATTTTCTATACTTCAAAATCCTTTGGAATCCCTTGCTTATAATAAATTCATCTTTATTCATCCCCAGCATGAAACTTTCCCTTCCCTCTCTGGGTGATATTCAATTTTAGTTGTTGGGAAATTATAGAAAATTTCATATTTTATAACCATTCAACAACACTAGCAGGATCTTGGTATTAAAAAGATGGACCTATGTTACAGGAAGAAGTTTAAGTTCATCAAAAGAACTTTGCAATATCCCAAATAACTTTGCTAATTGCAAGCTTAGTAATATCATTTATTGGTAAAAATAACTAAATAACTTTGATTCAAATGTTAAATAAATCTAGGTATATTTAGTTTGGAGTTTTATTATATTAAAATTGATAATTTTTTTATATTAGATTCTATTGTCTTTACATGGAATTCTTGGTGAGTCTTTCAATAAAAATGAATAGGGAAAATTTTTGTACTATTCTTTGAGAGAAAGATAAAGAAACATCAATGTTTTTTAAGTAGAAAATTCATTAGCATTTATTTAATATCTTTTAACAAAGAGTAGAGCATAAGGAAATTATGTAGTTTGCAAAAAAGAGTTAAAGAAAAAAATGAAGCCTAGAAAGCACACAGATTCGACCAAAATTAATGATGTTTTAACATGGGCTATTTTTTATAAATGAGATTGTTCACCATGTCATGGACATATTATCTTCAAATAAATTATCTTTTTATTCATTTTATTAAAAAATAAACAAGGCATTTTTCCTAAACCATAAACATAATAAAGTGTTTCTGACAACATAAATGGTCTTATTTATCTGCATTAACTAATTACAGCACTAGTATACGATATAATTTTATTATTAATAATGAAAAAGTCATTCTTTTTCTCTGCTTCTGTCAGACACAGACTTTTTTCTCCTCTAAAGTTGCTTTTCTTTTTGTTTTTCTTAATATTCTTCTATTTACATTTCTGTTACATTTCTCATCTTAGATCTATTGTCATTTATAGCTTTTCTTTATATGTAAAAATAGAACAATATTCCACTGAGTTCTTATAGCTATAGTCACTGTGACTATAACTTTTATAGAAGAATTTTTTTCTAATGTTATATGTGACTGGTTTATTATTTATTTTTGATTTTGAGATAAATTAATATTAAATAACAAATTATTTATCAAAAACTATTTCCCCCAAATTTCCCCCATCCTTATCCAAAAGGCAATAACTTAGAATGCATTAAATCTGAGGTGAATTCCAACCATCGTGTTCCATTTAGACAAGTTTGGATAGGGAAATAGATCCTTTGTCTAAATTGCCCAAGGCTGGGGGTGATCAAAGTTATATCCCTCAGCTCCTCATTAGAATAACTTTATTTCTAATTATAATATTAATTCTTTTCATTAATTCTTAATCATATTCAATTGTCACCACTGGAGCACCCACTCTTCCAAGGGCATATATATACTGAATGACTTCCATCAGGGTTCTCTGGTATTTGAGAGTGTTACTATCCTCTTTGCTTAATTATTGCTAGCATGATTAATGAAATGATTAATTGTTCCTGAAACTATATATCTTGAATTTTTTAAACATCACACTTTTATATCCTAAATTTAGTTCTTATTCTTTTCATGTTCATCATGATATTTAGATGTAGCATGTCTTTAAATATATTTTAGTTTTTGCCTGTTAAGTTTGCTTGTTTGGTTTTTTGTTTACTCTAATTTGTCTTGGATGATTTCAGAAAACATTAGTATTCCTAATTTATGCTAGCACTTATAATATAGAATATTTCTTATAGATCTATTTGTAGGAGGCAGTTGATAATTTCAAGATAATTGAATTTGAAGTGTGAAGCTTGGGTTTGAACTATAACATTTTATGAATTTAAATATCATTTCCTCTTTGTATACAGTTGGTGTTCAATTATTGTTTTCTTATTTTATTGCCTCACTCTCTGAGCCTCAGATTCTCCACATCAAAAAAAAAATTGGATTGTAGTAATATCTAACGTACCTTATAATGCAATTCTCCCAAAATGCAGACTGTAGAGTTCAAAGGCTCTAAACAGAGTAGATTTGAAGTTCCATTGTTCTTCAATATGATTCCATAAAGGTTTCTCCCCTATAACTTCAGTTTTTCTCTCTTCTCTGAATTTCTAATAAAAATATTTTCCCACATGATTTAGCTTTTAATTATTATCCTTTAATTATTTCGAATTTATTAATGTAATATCCTAAACTAGATTCTAAGTTCCTTTAAGGTATAGGCTGTATTCCCCATCCCCCTTTCTGAAAGGGGACTAAATGCTCTAGAAATCAGAGTTGCTTGCATGATACATGGTTCAGTTGCTGATTTTATTTCTGTGTGAAATTTTCCAGATTATCAGCATGGAAAGGAACTGCAAAGTTAGATGGTGGGCATGTAATTGGTCTTTTGCTCTATAGTGGCAAATAAGCTACAAAGTGGGAATTTAGAGACTTCTTGACAACATTTGGACTTTTCTGGGTAAGAAAAATAGGATGATAGGACTGAAGTAGAGCTTAGTGGTAAAGACCCTAGGGTTACATCAAAGCTGATGACAGGATGATGAGTATCACAGAGAGAACTGGGGAAGGAATTGGTTCCTCCAGAGAGAAACTGTTCAACTCTGTCAAAAAAAATTTTCAGTTTACTAGGGAGAAGATAGGGAATCTAATTCAGACATAGTGAGACATGAGGTACAGCCTCTCACCCATTCCCAGTTGGATAGAAACTATGACTAAGCATCAGGACAGAGAAAAAGGCCTTGTTTTGTCCAATAGAATTAGTCTTTTTTTGACTCTCCCTTATTTTCTGGAATCACAACTTTAGCTGCCTATTGAACATTTCAAATAGAGTCAGACATCTTAAATTCAACATGACCAAAATGAATTCAGTATTTATTTTCTCCTCCCAAAAGAAATCCTCGTCTCTTCATAACTTTTATATTTATTATTTTGATAATACCACAAAATTTCTCAATTACCTAGCCTCACAATTTAGGCATCCCCACCCCCTTTATCTAATAATCTACTTTTAAGTCCTCCCAACTCTGCTTTGCTCACATCTTAAAATCTGGTCTTTTTTCTTTCCTCTGATCCTACTAACACCTTGGTGAAGGCCCTTGTGACTTCATGTTTAGCCTGTTATAATTATCTGCTGGTTGGTCTGCCTATCAAAGATTTCTTGCCATTCCAGTCCATTTTCCCCTTAACTGTCAAACTGATTTTCTCAAAATTTTGTTCTGACAAGCCAAACCCCCTATTCAAAACTCTACTGATTTACTCTTACTTTCTGCATCCAATATACAAGCCTATATTTGCATTTGAAGCCCTTTCTACTCAGTTCCTATTCTTTGACTACTTTCAACCCCCTACTATTTTCCAGTAACATCAGATCCTAGATCAAGATACTATTTTCTTGACTGCATCTTCAGTGGTTATTTCCCATGCCTGGAATTCTTTTCCTTCTCATTTCCATCTTCTAACTTCCTTCAAATCCCAGATAATATCCCATATTTCATGAAATTCCTTCCTTCATTCCCTAAAAGTTTAGAATTCTCCCCTTCTTGATTATCTCCAATTGTCCCTTTTTATATCTCATTTATACAAGTAGTTTGTGAGGTGCTTCCCTTATTATACTGAGCAAGGATTTTTTTTTCATCTCTAAAGCTTAGCCTGGTACAAGTATAACAAATATTTATTGATTTTGACTTTACTTGCCAACCACTGTAGACCTTTGAGGATGCAGTCGCTAGACCAAGGGTCAGGTTGGGAAACTTCTTCTCCACTATCACCACAATTATCCTGAGGAGTTGGGGGATAAATGGAAAGGAAAAGTGGCCTTCAGATAAGGGATGTTGGGGAAATGGAGAGAGTGTTTCAGACCCAGCTTCTTAAACTGTGGCTTGTGACCCCATATGGCATGTCATAACTGAATATAGAGGTTGTAAAATTATGATTTATTGTCAACAAATGTTTGATTTTCATACATATTTTATATACTAATATATCTGGGGTCACATAAAATTTCTGAAGCCAAAATAGCTAGTTAAATAACTTTTTACAGTCAGAGATGGAGATTTGAACTTGTCTTCTAACTCCAACCCCACTAGGAATTTGAGACAAGGTCATGAGCACATGGTTTACTCACTTAACTCTTCCTTTTCTTGAAAAGTGAAACATTGTCCTAACTCTAATCTAGGGGCACTTTTCCCTTTATCTATAATCTTTCAAAGATCATTAACAATGGTTCTTCAATCATATCTCTTACTTTTTTCATTTCATTTGGACTTGTACTTCTATTGCTCTGGACGGTTTATAAAAGACTCTTTCTTAAACTAATTTCTAACTTGATTAATTACAATCTAATTTCAAATACTTGTGTTTATACTTTTTTTCTTTGTGGAATCCTATTTTGCACAGGTCAAGTAATGATTATGAAGTAAAGAAAATTAGCAACAATATTTGGCTCAAAGTAAATTTTCCCTTAGCCTCTTTACATGACTTTTTATAATAACATCTCTTGTTTTATTCCAAAATTTCCCCTCCTTCCAAAGTAAAAAAAAATAACATCTCTGGACAGTATTCAAAGGGAGATATTGACTGACAGTGTTATATGATGCAGTGAGGTCAAGAAATTATTTAGATAAGAGCTGCCTTTTTTATGGTCTGGGAAGTTATTGAAAATGCATACTTGTCCTATTGCCTTTTAGACTAGAATGTCCAGAAGGTGGAATTCCAGAGGGAAGCTATATAAAGGGTTGCCATATTGCACCTGACTCCACTCTGGTACAAGAGGTCATATCTTGCCAGAATAAAGTGTGTAGGAAAGAAGTATCTTAAGCATCAAAAAGGAGGTGTGAAACCCTATATCTGTGTAGAATAGGAGTAAGTAAAGTGAGTGATTCAACTCAAATATTCGGTATTCTCAATCCTTTTGATAATTAAGAATTTTAATAGTTCCATCATTATTATTGCTGATTTGTGAAGAATTTTTTAAAGGACATCCTCTCAAGAATTAACAACATTCATACATTCACCTTTTATTTTTATAATTCCAATTCATCAGTATGTTCATATGAAGAAATCATGGTCAGGTATAAGTTGACTTTACTCCAGAAAAGTGGAGCAGAGAGTTAAAGTAACCATGCAAAGAATACAGCCTGAGATAAAATTGAGAAAAAGGATAGATACTATTAATAGTGTGTGTGGTTTTCAATGCATTAACATACTCTTAACTGTTGCTTGATTTTGTCAAGGTGCCTGAGTTGATAACTTATCAGGTCATTAATAAAATTAATTGCAACCATTTTCATTTTTACTTTAATTTCAAATAAGACCTTTAAACACATCATTTTCTTTTGAATCTTGAAACACTAACATATAATTTCTCAGAGCTGTAATATGATTACAACATGGAATCAACTAGAAAGCTGATCTGTAATCAATCAAATTAATTAGCATAGAAGTTGAAGTCATATAGTTCTGGTGAATTCATCTGAATTTTTGTCAGAGATAGTATTATATTTTTTTGGGGGGGAGTAGGAGTGTTGAGTTTTTTGTATGACTGTGTATGTGTTTGAGGGTACATATGTGTGTATGACTGAATCAAAGTTCTTCCTATGTAGATTATAGAGACTGGGAGTCAAACCTTGATGATTTCAATAAAAAATTCAATGATGTGATTTATGTGAGGTACCTGGAGGGTAAAATGGATAGAGCAGTGGACCCTGAGTAACAACAGATCTGATTTCAAATTTGACCTCAGACAATTGCCAGCTACACAGTCCTGAACAAGTTACTTGATTTTTTTTTTTTGCTTCAGTTTTCTCATGTATAAAATGATAATAATAATAGCACCTCCCTCCTGGGATTGTTGTGAGGTTCAAATAAGTTAATAATTATAATACCTAGCATAGTCCCTAGCACTTAGCTTTTATTATTATTATTTATGCTTATATATCTTTATTTGAACAAGTCAGCAATTAGAGGATACATATCTCTATGATCCATTGGTTGACTGAAGATATTTTACTAGGTAAAAAGTAGCACTACATGAGATGTTGTTATGGTGATAGATAAAACAAGCAAAAAGACTATTGCTGCTTAAATAGTTTATATTCTAGTAGAGAAATGAAAACATACACACATATGTACCCTCAAAGCCACAGATGCATATATGCAACTATATACACCAATTATAGAATGCATTTGCAGAGCAACATACCAGAAGTGATGGATTTTCATTATCATGGTGCTTCAAGAACTTTAATAAATCTGTAACCCAATGCCATAGACTTCCTCCACAGGCATACATTTGAACCTATCTATGACTTTTGTAGTGTCTGATTCTTGTTCATATGTCTTCTTAAATTCTCCAAAGATCTGCATTTTACACACACACACACACACACACTATATATATTTATTAATATGTTAGGGAGAATGAGTAGTCTATTTATCATCCCTTACTTTTGCTACATAATTGACCAACATCCTCTTCCAATAATGCATGACTACTGTGCAATCTTTTCCACTTCTCACATATAAATAGCTTGAGCAATATGTAGTCATCTACCTATAATGGAGACACACCTCTTCATTACCTTTCAGATCATTTGCAATTTTTACTCTTTGCATATTATATCATTCCATTGTATATAGTCATCTGGAATCACTGGGAGAATAATGGCATTAAAGAGATGAGTTGTTATATCTTAGAGCAGCTTGTGATCATTGAAAACATTACATAATTTTCCAACTATGAAAGCTACAGACATTTTCAGTTACTTTTCCCCGACTTTCATTACTGACATTATTTTCTCTAACAAGGAAAAAAAATAAAGATGGTTGTTTCCATCACACAGACTAATAAAGAAGTGTATGATCAGCCAGGCAAGAAGTTGCTATCTTAATACTACAAGGAATTATAACTTGATAACTTACTTTATTATATTTTCTTCTGAGACAATGTCTTCTTTTGGTTCAATTATTTCTTTTAGTGTAATTATTTTCTCTAACACCACACACACTTTAATTATTATAAAAGGCCAGAAAACTTACATATATGTATATCATATGTATTTATATATACACACACACACTTTTTTTTTTCATTTTCTAGTCTGCCTCTTACTCTATTTCTAAGAATGCCATCAAAAATGTGACAAAATATTAACTGGATCTTCAAAATGATAGGCAATTAGGCTGTTTTTTTTTTATTTCTTATTTTGGCCAGGCATTTAAGGTTAAGTGACTTGCCCCAGGTCACATAGCTAGTAAGTGATAAGTATCTGTGGTCATTTTTGAACTCATCTTCTCCTGACTTCTTGGTGAGTACTCTATTTGCTGTCCCCACATCTGGGTTTTTATATGGATATACCACCTACTTTTATTTGGGTGGAGTACAGCAACTGATGTACTTTGTGGAAATTAAAAGGTAATTTAAGTCACAGGAAAATTTAATGTAGAAACTTAAACTATAACAAAACAAAGAAGAAAAATATTTAAATTAATTTCTAAGGGGGGAATTAATTTATGAAGAGAAAATCATGCTAGAAAGAATTTGAAAAAAATTAGTAAATTCATAGATTAATAAAGGCCCATGTAATTTAATATAACTGGATTTTAGTAAAACATCAGATTCCTGATTGAATTTCAGTCATCATTTTATTCATGAGTTAATTTAAATAGGTTTGGCTTCTAACACCATCATAAGGTTTCAAATCTGGCTAATGTACAAGCAAGGAAGAGTAATGATCAACAATGTTATGTCCATTTGGGCACCATAAGGATAAATGTTAGGTCTGGTCTTACTTAAACTCTCATTAATGATCTGGGAATGAGAGTAAATTGTGTACTAATGAAATTCTAAGATGAGATCAAATTGGCAGGTACTAAAAACACCAGTAAGAAAAAATACATTATATGAAATGACCTCATAAGGGTAGAAATCTTGGCAAGAAAGTTAAAAGACATTTAATTTAGAGGAAAATAAGACATAAAAAATGAGAACTACCGGCATTCAAATGTTGAGCTCAATCCATAAAACATAGTTTGGGAAAGTGAATAGTAAATTTCAATTTAGAAATTTGTATTAAAATATAACAGCAAACAGGTCTGTAGATGGTTTGACATTTTGTTAAAAAATGTAAAATGAGCTTATCAAGACATCCACATAGCTATGTAAATATATCACAAATCTGTAATATATTTTAAAATATGGATATGAGTGCATTCTAACCCCACAGAGAGAGTGATGTTTGCATCCTGTTATCGATATTGGCTAGCTCATTTTGAGAAAGATGTAGATGAAGTGGCAGGAGAGAGGGAAAAGAGCAATGAAAAGCAATTAGAGGTTAGAGAAGGAATAAGAATTAGGAAGGAAGTACACTGCCATTATACCTCTGGGAGAGTTGGGAAAGAAAACCTTGCTAGAGTAATCATTTTATGTAAGAGACAGGGGAGCATGGTGGGCATAATAAAAGGATGAAGAAGAGAAAAATGGAAATAAATTTTGAACATATACTATTTGAGAAAGAACTCCCCATTTGACAAGAAGTTCTGGGAAAACTGAAAAACGGTTTGCCAGAAATTCGTCTTTGAACATTAGCTTATACCAGAATAAGCTCTGAATCTGGATATGAAAAAATTAAACCATGATTTAGGCTGATATTGTCAGTAAATAAACAGTTATTAAGTGCCAACTCTATTTGGCATAAGTATAGGGTTAAGAATACAAAAAAAAATAGGCAAAAGATAATCCTTGTCTTCAACAAGTCCACAGTCTAATAGGGGAGATAAGAAGCAAAAATATAAAAATGAGCTATATACAGTATTAATAGGAAGAATGTTAGGAAAACCTTCATGTAAATGATAGGATTTTAGTGGAGACCTCCAGGAAGTAAGGAAAAGAAACAGGTGGAGTTGAGAAAATATAGCACGAAAGGTGTAGGACAGAGAAAATGCTTGGGAGGGAGAGATGAAGTGTCTTGTTCATGTGTTACTGGAATAAAGAGTAGAGGGCAGAGATTAAAGTATAAAGTAAGACGAGGCTAGGTTATAAAGGGCATTGAATGCTGCATGAATGAGTTTGCATTTTGATATGAAATAATTTTTAATAAGATTAGAGGAAAGCACACCAAAAAAGATAAATAATGAAAGACAGTCTGACTCAGAGAAAGGGCTGGATTTAGAGACAAAGGAATGAGGTTCAAAACTTGTCACTGATGTTACTTTAAAAAATACCTCAGACAATACAGAACCTGTCTAGACTATAGTTTCCTTATCTATAATATGAAGAGTCTGGACAGTTTGAGTGCAAAAGTGGCTTTCAGTTCTAAACTTTTAATTCTGATGATTGCAGAAATGTCTGGACAGTAAAAAGGAAAAAAAACCAACTGATAACTCTTACTTTTTTGTGTTAAGGGTTTCTTTGTTGGTATGGTGAAATGTATAGATCCCTTATTTTCAAATGTAACAGACATGAAACTCAAAAAACAGTAAATCATTTCTCTATAGATACTGCCTTTTATCAATCTTGATTCTTCCTGAAGCATATAACTGTTAATCACATTTAGGGTACTTCTTTTTAATTGGATTTTTGTGACCCTGATCACTCTTGGTTATTCTCCTGCCTTTGACCATTCTTTCTGAATCTCCATCTATGCCATTCCACTAAGCAGGGGGCAATTCTATGGTCTGCTTTTATTTTCCTTCATTCTATCTCATTTAGTGATATCATCTTCACAAAATACAATTATGTCTACATGCAGATAATACCTAGATTTCTATTTTCAGACCTAATATATTGCCTGATCTTCAACTAGCATTATCAACTACATTTTGACATTTGTCTTGGATATGTCTCATATGATTCTCAAACTCAGAAGTCCAAAACAAAATTCATTAACTTTCTTTTCAAACTCTCTCCTCTTGCCAGCATCTCTTTTACTGTCAAATGAATTTACCATCTTTTTAGTTACCCAGAGTTCTATTTTCAGTATCACCCAGGATTCCTTATTTTTTTCTTTACCATCACAACTTCTAAAGCTATCTCCATTTATTCCAGTATTATATCCACAAGTTTACTTCAAATTGTCCTCCTCAATAACCTGTAATTTGAAAAAAAAAACTTCTAACCATTCTCTTGCTCTAGTTGCTTTCTACTTCAATTCATCTCCCTTCATCTGTCAAGATGATTTTTCTAAGGTGAGGATTTGACTATACTGTGAACCCACTCTCAATAAACTGAAGGGTCTCCCTATTATTTTTAAGATAACATTGAATGTTTTTATTTAAAGGTAAAGTTGTTCTCTCTAACCCTTATTTTTATCTTTCCAACCTTCTTACACTAAATCTTCTTTCTAAACTGTACAGTCTAGAAACATTGACCTATATGCATTTCCTAAAATATAATGCTTCAACTTATATAACCATGTCTTTATACTAATTGCTCCCATGACTAGAATATTTTACCCTTTAGCTCTGCTTCCTAGTTTCTTGCACTTTCAACTAAACTAAAGGGTAGAGCCAAGATGGTGGTGTAAAGGTAGGAAATGGCCTGAACTTTACCCCAAAATCTTCCAAATTCCTTTAAATGACTCTAAATAAATTTTAGAGTGTCATAATCCACAAAAATTCAGAGTGGAACAATTTTCCAGCTGAAGATAATTCAGAAGGTCAGCAGAAAAGTTTCTTGCACTAGGGTGTAAATCCAAGCACAGTCTCCATATAGACCATGTCAGCAGAATCCTAGTTCTGGTCCCTGGACCAACAAACCAGGAATGGACCTTAGCATCTCTGAAATCAGTCACAATATTGGCGGTTTCCAGACTTCTCAGATCAGAGATAGCAAGACAACTTGGAAGGTCATCAAGAAAGATTTATCTCACTAGGGAGCAGGAATGCTTCCAGAAGTCAAAGTTCATAGATGGTAAAAGGGTGGAATGGAAAAGAAGGAGGTTTCTCTACTAGCTTTAAGGAGGAACTCTATTGCTGTAGTATACTAGAATTCACAGCCACAGTCGGGGTGAGAATCCTCCTCACAGTTCCAAGGCAGAGGAATACTTGTGGTCATTTAAACACAATTCTTCTTAGATCACAATACCTTGGAACTTATATGTCCCTAGAAGGAACTCTAAAACAAGATACACAAACCCCCAAAAGCTTGGGACATTACATCCTTCACCATGGAAACAGAGACCTAATTTAACAAAGAGTGAAAAGCCAAGAAATAAACTGGGAGAAATGAGCAAACAATAGCAAAAAAGATTCTGACCATAGAAAGTTACTATGGGTCAAGGAAGATCAAAACACACATTCAGAAGAAGATAAAGTCAAAGCTCCTATATCTGAAGCCTCCAAGAAAAATGGAAGAACTTACAAAGGATTGTGAAAATCAAGTGAGAGAAGTAAAGGAAAAATTGAGAAAAGAAATGAGAGTGATGCAAAAGGAAATACAGAAGCTAATGAAGAAAAAAGAAAACTATAATTGGCCAAATGGAAATAGAGGTACAAGAGGTACAAAAACTCACTGAGGAAAATAATTCCATAAAATTAGAACTGAGCAAATGGAAATGACCTTATGAGAAATCAAGAAGCAATAAAACAATATCAAAATAATAAAAAATAGAAAACAATATGAAATACCTCATTGGAAAAGCAACTGACCTGGAGAATAGATCCAAGATAGACAATTTAAAAATTATTGGTCTACCTAAAAGCCATGATCAAAAAAGAGAGCTTAAACATCATCTTGCAAGAAATTATCAAGGAAAACTTTCCTTATATTCTACTGAGGGTAAAACAGAAATTGAAAGAATCCACCAATCACCTCCTGAAAAACATCTCAAGATGAAAACTCCCAGAAATAGTATATCCAAATTCCAGAACACCCAAGTGAAAATATTGCAACATCTAAAAACAAACATTTCAAGTATAGAGGAGTCACAGTTGTTAGGTTAACAAAAAATATAGCAATTTCTACATTAAATGACCAAAAGGCATGAAATATAATATTAGAGAGTGCATTGGATCTAGGAATACAACCAAGAATCACCTAGCCAGCAAAACTGTATATAATTTTTCATGGAAAAAGGTAGATATTCAATTAATTAGAGGACTTTCAAGTATTCATAATGAAAAGATCAGAGCTGAATAGAAACTTTGATTTTCAAATACAATACTCAGGAGAAGCATAAAGAGGTAATTAGGAGAGAAAAATCTTAAGGGATATAAGATTTATTTACATTCCTACATGGGGGAATGATAATTGTAATTCATAAGAACTTTCTTATAATTATGGCATTTAGAAAAAGTACACATAGAAAGCACAAGTGTGAGTTGAATATGAGCTGATAATCTCTAAAAATATAAAATTAAAGCATGAGAAAGGAATGCACTTGGAGAAAGAGAGTGAAGTGGAATTGTATAAATTATGTGCTACAAAAGCGTTAAGAAAAAGATTTTACATTGGAGATAGAAGGTCATATTAGGTGAGGGAATAGTCAGAGACAAAACATTTGAGGAGGAACAGGGTGAGAAGAGAGAATAGAACAAATGGAGGGAAATAAAGTTAGGCAATTAATTATGAAAATAATTTTGAAGTATGCTTCTCTGATGAAAGCTTCATTTTTAAAAATTTATAGATAACTGAGTCAAATCTCTAAAAAATTAAGAGACATTACACAATTGATAAATAATCACAAGATTTGAACCATGCCTGAAAGGCTATAAAATTATACATATATTTTAACCTAATAATATCACTACCAGGAATAAATCCCAAATAGATTTTTAAAAAGGAAAGGGATATATATGTACAAAAATATTTATAGCAGCTCTTCTGTCACGGCAAAGTATTGGAAATTGAGAGGATGACCATCAAGTGCGGAATGGCTAAATTAGTATGTAATTTTGATGGAATACTATTGTTGTATAAGAAATTAGAAGCAGGATGCTCTCAGAATACAAAACAAAATAAAACTGGAAAGTCCTCCATGAATTTAAGCAAAGTGAAATGTATTGTTCAATAGTAATAACAATGTTCTGGGGTGATCAGCTGTGAATGATTTTGCCATTCTCAGTAATACAATGATCCAAGCTTACTCTGAAGGATTTATGATGAAAGATGCTATCCATACCCAAAGAAAGAACTATACAGATTGAAGCATACTTTTTTCCATTTTAACTTTGTTGTTCTTGAGGTTTTATCTTGGGGGACAGATGGGATCTGTGTTTTCTTTCATAACATGACTTCTATTGTAAATGTTCTGCATAATTTCACATGTACTTACTTAATAAGGTAGGGAAGAAGGGAGAGAATGTGCAACTCAGAATCATTAGAAACAAATATAAAAATTATTTTACATGTAAACGGGAAAATAAAATATTAAATATATGAGAAAAAAAAAGATTCAACTACACAGAAACCTAGTCTTAGAGGTCTTTCCCTATTCTGCACTTTCCCTCCATCCCAGATGCTAATGCTCTTATCAGATTCATCTACTTTGCATATACCTCATTTCATTAAAATGTGAGCTCTTTGAGGAAAGGGACAGTGTTTTTGACCTTCTTTGTATCCACAGCATTTACTACATTTTTGGGCACATAATAAATGCTTCATAATTGCTGACTAGTTCGATTTGCTCAGCACCTGGTATATAATCATATTTTTATGATTATACATGCAAATGTGAAGTTAACAGACTTCTTTACTTAAGTCCCAAATAGAATCTTTCCCCCCCCCCTACTTATAGGACAGTATTTTTTAAAAGCCCTAAAAAACTTTACATTCTTGATTTTATGGATAGGTATTCTCCCCATCAGTGCATATTGCAAAAACCCTCATTACTTTATTTTATGTTACTCTTGTCCATGTTCTCTTAGAGATCCTCAGGAAAAGATCTAGTGTGTTGCTGGTCTTATTCTAGGCTTTTTTTTTTTTTTTTAACATTCATCAAGTACTAAAGTATCATATAAATTGCTCATCTCTGATACCTTGCTGTCAGAGCCTTTGTAGTCCATCTCCTTGGTTGGACTTGCATATGCTGGAATATTTAATTTTTCAATATTTAGACGAATTTTGTTTTCTGAGTATTATGAAACTCAATTAATGCAACTAAGTCTTATTGAGTTAGAAGAACCTTTCAAATCCTGAAAAAACTGTCATTTTTTGGAGGGAAGTGAGGAGATTTGAAGTTGGGGAGCACAACATGTGGGAAAATATTATGGTTTTCTGATCCCTAACTGGTACCTATCTTACTCTACTTATCTTGTGTGAGTGACTGTAACTCTTCATGTCTCACTTTGTCTATAAAATTAGGAATTGATCACAATGATTGCCAAGGTCACTTCCATTTGTTTTTCAGTTGGTTTATTTTGATGTAATTTCATAGACTTTTTTCTAGAGGGTTTTCTTAGCAAACATAATGGAGTGTTTTGACATTGTCTTCTCCAGCATACCTCCATTACACAGAAGAGAAATTGAGGCAAATAAATACTAAATGACTTGATCACATAGCTGGTAAGTATCTGAGGTTGAAATTTGAACTCAGATCTCCTTAACTCTCAGGTTAATGCTCTAACCATTGTACCACTGCCCAGTATTTTTAATCCCATTTTTAACTTATGTTGACCATGCAACCATGGGCAAAGCACTTGACTTCTTTCACATGTCTCATGAAGCCTTGATTTCCTCATCTGTTAAATGGTGATAGTAGTAGTTACACTCTTACAGTGTTTTTGTAGAGAAAGTACTTTATAAACCTCAAAATTATGTGTGTGTTTGAGAGAGATACACAAAGAGATAATTTACTTTATTTTTATATAGTTAGAATTTTTCTTTTTGCCTCCCTCTTTCCCTCATACAAATTTGTCAAATGTGAACTAATTTTCAAATTGATGTACCGATAACATGGAAACAATAATATCTAACTGAAGCCAGATTGTACCATCAAAATTTAATAGAGATGAAGTAAATAGTAATCTGCTCTCACACACTATGTCAAGAAAGCTTAATTTTGTTATTGTATCAATTTAAATGGGTCTATAAAGTATTGAGGTAGAAAAGATGATATGTTTATTTTTTTTTTAAAAGGTGAATTTAAGAATACTTTTTTATGGGTGTTTATTGTCATATGGGAAAACTCAATAAATATAGATAATGAGATAGCACATAAAAGCACCAGGGAAAAAAAGTGATAATATTTTAGAGTTTTGTTGTTAAACACTTATGTAAAAGATCTTGAATTTTGTTTTTTTTTCCTATGGAATTTTGACATATGCCACTTGGAGGCACTCTTATGCTGTTGTAATGTGCAATTTATATGATCAGCGCTTCATATAATGAAACTATCATTTTTTATTTCCTTTTTGCTCCTAATAATCACTTGGGAATGGGTAATTAACACTGGTTGTGGTAGTTAAACTTTGACATTATTCATATTTATCACCTTGTAATTTTTGCTAGGGTAAACAGTCCCCTATACATTTAATAAATCTGACTTCATTCATGTCTGTGAAGGGTGACAGAATCATTTTAGGACATTACTTTGAAAACAGCTTAACAATAGATCTCAGTTTATAAGGTAATGGGTAGTATTCAAATAAGAATTTGGATTTTTCCTCTTATTTTAATTTTTCATTTAAATGTTATTCAAGGCAGGATACTTGATGAGATACTTAGAGATACATCTGATAAGAATAAGTTTTGCTCATGACATCTTTTTTCCTAAGGAATATTATAGAAAGAAATGAGGAGATTTAAAAAATAATTTCTTCATTATGCAATAGTATGGAAAATATTAATTAAAAATTCATTCTCAAGAAGAGATTACATTTCATGTTCATTAATTCCTTATAAAAGAGTGTTATTATATAGAAACAATAGTCCAAAATTAGCTGTAAACTAAAAATTTGTATAACCATATAATGCCCATTTATCCTCATTCTTTTATAATTCCTTATCAATGTACATCTAGATAAAATATATCAAATTGGATTGTTAGTTTCCAATTACTTTTCATTATTTTAAATATTTATTCTTCAAGTTTTTAAGTATTTAATAAAGATGCAAATATAGTTTGCCTTTTCTTTATGCACAGTGAACATAGTATGCATAAGATAATGTAATTAAGAATAATCATCCATTTTAAGTATTTGAATATGATCTATTCGTCTTTTATTATGGATATAAATAATTTAAAAAATCATTCCTGTGATTTCATTAATATAAGGAACTAACAGAGATGAAATTCCCCCTACCAATTTTAATCAGCTCATTCTTTGCAGTTTATAATCTTAGAGAGTTGACTGGAATATTGTCAGATTAAATAATTTGTTCACAGTTACCAAGCCATTATATATCAAAGGTTGAACTCAGATCATTGATGATAATGGTTCTAAATGCTTAAAGGAAGTTTTGGATATTTGTCTCAGTGATACAGATAGCAACCCATGCATTCCTGCCTATCTTCTGAGACCGAAGCTGACATTCATAAAATTGACCCAAGGCTTTCCTGCAAAATACTGCCATTAAACACAGCTACATGCTTTCTTGCTTTATTTTGACATATTCAGGATACTAATGTAGTACATAGATTGCCTAGTGATTATCCTACTCTCCAACAATTTGATTAATATATTTTTTATTCTTTAATCTCTTTTGTTTCTTTGTTTCTTTAGAATTTTTCATTTTTCTTTTGTAAATTGTTGTAGACTGCTTATATTTGTATATATATATATATATATATATATATATATATATATATATATATATACTCACATATGTGTATGTGTATGTGTGTGTGTGTGTGTGTGTGTGTGTGTGTGTGTGTGTGTGCATATTGATGAGTAATCCTAAATTGTTTATCCAATCATATATCCTCTTCTGGAAATTTGTGACTCATCTACTTGATTTTACCCATTTGGATAGTTATTCTGAGCTCTTCTCTTCTGAATAATTTATGAACCAAATGTAGGAAGCTTTTCAGTGTACTGAGACTGTACACAATGTCAGTTGGGGTACCTCATTTTCAAGGTCTATAGTAATCTAGCATTTGATAATCCCCCAGACTCCACCTTCTACAATAAGAGTTCACTATTTGACAGAAACTGCTTTGAAAACTGGAAAAGAATATATCAGCAGAAACTCGGCAGACACTGACATTTCACACCCCACACCAAAATAAGGTCAAAATGGGTACATGATTTGGGCATAATGAATGATACTATCAACAAATTGGGAGAACAAGAGATAATTTACCTATCAGACCTTTGAAGAAGAGAGGAATTCATGACCAAAGAAAAGTTAGAGAACATTATGAAAGGCAAAATGGACCATTTTGATTGCATTAAATAAAAATTGTTTTGCCCAAACAAAACCAACAGAAACAAAATTAAAAGGCATGTGCAAAGCTGGGGAAAAATCTTTAAAGCCAGTGTTTCTGATAAAGATCTCATTTCTAAGATATATAAAGAAAAGTGGCAAATTTGTAAAAATACAAGTTATTCCCCAATTGATAAATGGTCATCGGATATGAACAAATAATTTTCAGATGATGAAATAAAGCCATCTATGGTCATATGAAAAAATGCTCTAAATCCATATTAATTAAGTAGGGAAATGCAAATTAAAACAACTCTGAGGTATCATCTCACACCTCAAATTGGCTAATATGATAGGAAAAGATAATTATTATTCTTGTGGGGGACATGGGAAACTGAAACACTAATGCACTGTTGGTGGAGTTGTGAAATGATGCAACTGTTCTGGTGAGCAATCTGCAACTATACACAAAGGACTATCAAACTGAATATTACCTTTCATACAGAAGTGCCATCACTGGGCTTGTATCACAAGAAAATGAAAAAGAAAGGGAAAGGACCCACATGTGCAAAAATAGTTGTAGTTGCTCTTTGTGTGGTAGCAAAGAATTGGGAAATGACAAGATACCCTTTTAACTGGGGGAATGGCTGAACAAGTTGTGGTACATGAAGGTAATGAAGTATAATTGTTCTATAAAAACTGATGAACAAACTGATTTTAGAAAGACCTGGAAAGATTTACATGACTAATTCTGAGTGAAACAAGCTGAGCCAAGAATACATTGTGCACAATAACATCAAGAATGTGTGATGATCAACTATGAAAGACTTGATTCTTTTCAGTGGTTCAGAGATCCAAATCAATCCCAATAGTTTGGACAGAAAATGCCATCTGCATCCAGAAAAAGAAGTAGGGCTTGAATGTAAATCAAATACATGCTAACTTCACTTCTTTTTTATTGTTTGTTCCCCTCTCTCATGGTTTTTACATTTATTCCAATTTTTCTCTCCCAAAATGATTTTGTAAATAATACATATTAAAATAGATAGATAAATATATGGATAAATTAATAAAAAGAAAAAAAAATCTTCCCTTTGCTTGTTTTAGTATGGTCCAACATAAGAGGAAAGACTAGTGAAAAGTTATACTTTGAATGTAAAGACTCCAAAATTATAATGATAAAGATTGGTCCCAAAAGAAGAACTATGAAGAGATACTTACATGCTTTCTCTGCAAAGGTAGATGTCTTTACCTATAGAACATTGTAGATAATGGCCAATTTTTAAACATTTTTGTAGTTTTGTTGAGCTGCTTTAGTTTTTTTTTTTTTTTTTTTAATTAAATGATGTCCCTGAAGGGAATGCAAAAAAGATGCAATAGAAAATATAAGTAATATAAAAGCAAATAATATTGATATTTTTTTCCTAAAAAGAAGGGAAGAAGCTAACAATCTGTTGAATACTCCACCTTTTCCATCACAAGACCTTACTAAAAGATATTTTGTTTTATACAAGAAAAGTCTGAAATTATTTTTTTTTATTTTATGCATTGTTTACTGTACCTTATTGTACAATTTTGGGTTAAGTATTTGTCCATAGGTGTAAAGTTAATTTTCCATTCTTTCAACTTTAAAGGAACAAATAGTAGATGTCACATAGATGTTTTCTATTTAACTACATGTTTTATGGACTGTTCAAGGGTGGAGTAGTGCCTTCCGTGTGAGGATTGCTGATCCTTTTCAGGCCTTCTTATTCACTTTTGTTGTTCCCTGCCATTTAGCTATTACCTGTGCTCCAAGAAGATGTAGCAAGCACAAGGCCACACCTGGTCAACAAATCATCTAAGTAGATGAGCTGAACCAGATGGAGGGTGACTGACCTGACCTGTCTTTTGGTGAGTTAGAGAGATGTCGACCTCAAATATGTGAAAACTCCCCTGTGGAATATATGCTGATGTGGACATTTGATTTCAATGGACCATGGAAGAGGTTGAATATTTAGATCATGGACAGACATCAAAGACATTGAGGTCATCGACCACAACCAGAGCCATCCCTGCTCACCTTGACTTTTGTCTTGCCACTGAGCTCTGGGAACTCTGGCAGTGAGACTGAGAATGAAAATTTCATACAACTCTGCCTAACTTAAATCCAGTTTATATGAGAATCAGAAAAAAGACATATTTGAAGTGATGAGGAATGTTACTTCTGAAACTCCACAGATGCAATCTCCACAGCCATTAAAACAGCTTTAAGTGGAAAGCGAACCATCTCATTATCTGATATTACCACACTTGTATCCATACTACTCTGTCATATATATAGTCAAATGATGCCAAAATGATCAGCTAATATAGTTGAACACACACACATACATGCACAGAGCACAAACTAGTTAATATAATATTTATAAAAACAGGAGAGGGGAAAGAAGTCAGTTAGCTTATTTAAAATTGGAAAGTGAGAAGTCAATTAAAAAGAATACAGATTTAATAAAACTGTTAAATACCAACCCCGAATGTGAGGACCTGTGTTCACTTTTCTTTAGTTTATTTTGCTTCCATCATAAATGTTTAGATGTTCTAATATTTAAAAAGTCAAGCCTATTTACTTCATCTTCAACCATCATTGATGATCTCCTTCAAATACAACCTAAGTACCAACATTCCTTTCTAATTAATCTGAAAGAACCAAAATACCTTTTGAGAAAAGTGCTTCATTTTAACTTTCCTTTCATATGAGAAGAGTTGTGGAGTGTTTACTCTTTTATCATTTACATATTTATTTATTCTATCCACCTTGAAGAAATCACTCCTAGATCTGTAACTTTACAAACAGACATCACACATGTTTTATATCCCCTTTCCTTCTTAAATTCATAGCAGGATATAGTGGCTAGACAGCTGCAGCTTTCCATAATGAACAGCTGTAGGATTTTTTTTTTCAGAACAAAAATAAAAGAATGAGTCACTATTAGTACTACTAATCTATCATTTTAGATATTGCTATCAAACCTATGGTTAAATGCCAGGATAGGCCAACATAGCCAGGTCAAAATCATTCTTAAAAGTATGATTTAGAGAAACAGACATGTTGCACAAATAAATCAGGTCATTGTCCTAGTTTCTTTATGACAAAAACAGATTCTGAAACTCAGAACAAAAAAGATAATTCCTCCTCTCTCCCCTTTTAGTTTAGATGGAGGAGCAACAGTAATTTACCCAGAAGAACTACTCTCGGGACTCAAAATGGAGAGAGCATGTGGGAATCCTGGAGAGATGTGTTCTGTTTTTTTATTTTTTTTTATTTTTTTTTTACCACAATCAATTCAATTATATATATTTTTTGTAAACTGCTACCTATCTATTCATCATTTTTATCTGTCATTCTTCCTCTCTCTACTATTATTGTTGCACCCAAGTAACATTTATGATCCTTTATGAGTCAACAATATGAGGCCTCTTATGCATGGAAAACAGGGCACAGGAAAAATCCAGGGTAATATTAAACCAGTAATCTAACTTTACTCATTTCTGTGTCTGAGAAGGTTAGCCCAGGGACTTCCCACCCCTCCACCCCAGCTTAAAGTAACGTTTAATCTACCCAAGTAAAGACCATTTATTATAGGATATAATGAAATTAAAGATGCAAAGAACTTATTGGAGGTATAATCAGGTACTTTGTCATCAGTGATGTGTCATGGCCTAGAGTAGTCAATCAATAAACATTTATCAAATGCCAACTGTGTGCCAGATATTGTACTAAACTCTCTGAATATAAAGAAAAGCAAAAGACAGTTCCTGCTCCCAAGGGACAATATGCAAACAACTACATCTAAGAAACTATTGACAAAATAAAATATAAATACTCAATATAGGGAAGGCACTAGAATTAAGAGAGATTTGGGAAGTCTTTCTGTAGAGGGTGATGTTTTAGCAAGGGTTTCAAAAATACTAAGAAAAGCAGGGAAGCCAGAAAGCCAGGATAGAGCGAGAGTATTACAGGTAAGAAGTAGAACAGGGGAGATTACTAGTAACAAAAATTTTCACTTTGATTTTACTATGGAACTAGGAAATGACAATGTCTAAGCCATATTTTTTTATTCTTTATTGTATTATAACCAATTGATGAAAAGAGGTTTTGAAGAGTATTAAACTTTCAAGTTTCTATATGTGTGTATATATATATATATATATATATATATATATATACACATAAAACAACTTGATTGTTTAAATATAAATGTGTGTATATCTATATCTATATATCTAACTAGATTGACATATATAATATGTTATATATCACTATATGTAATCTATCTGAAGCTAAATAGCAAAATGATGTTTCACACACCAAAGTTAATACAAATTGACTAATTCTAAATTTTTGTTTTATAACAACTCTCTGAGAACATATTCCTTTTTTCTTTCTTTTTTTTTCCTCCTACCAGAGAATTTTTTATGAAGGCAGAACCTCACCCACACATTGGGTCACTACATGAATTATGCTTATGGTTTACACCTTAAGTGGTGCCTGATGTTAATTTGACAAACCAACTGGTGAATTTCTTGAAAATGTTTTCTTGTTAAAATGACATGACAGAGTTGAAGTATATATATATATATGTACATACACATCTCTCTCTCTATACACACACACACACACACACACACACACACACACACATATGCATAAAACAGCTTGATTGTTCAAATGACTAAATCCCATTCGTTACCATTAAACCATAGTTTATATCAGAGGTTCTCAAACTACAGCCCTTGGGCCAGATGCAGCCTGCTGAGGACGTTTATGCTGCCCAACGGGTTATGGCAAATGGGCTGAGGGGCAGAGACAGTGTGAGTTTTTGTTTTTACTAGTCCTGCCCTCCAACAGTCTGAGAGACAGTGAACTGCCCCCCTATTTAAAAAGTTTGAGGACCACTGGCTAAAGAAAGCTTTGAAAGACCATTATATAACCTTATTTGACTTTATATTCAGCTAATCATTGTGAGGTAAAAATCTTAAAGAACAAAAATAAGTCACACACAAAAAGACAAAGAAAAAGAATGACTATATACATATCTAACTGTATCTATACAATCACAATATACATTTATGCATGTATTACATACATACATATACATCTATATTTATATTAAAATTATGAGGGTTCTAGGTGATTAGAAGAAAGCAACATAATATTGAAACTCAAATGATATATTTACATATCATGGATTTAATAAATATAAGACCTAAAGAGACAGGTATTTCTTACACACAGTATCCACCAGGTCTACTAATAAGGTGACTAGTGTGAAAGAAAGAAGGACTAATTGCCCATGAAACGACCTATCCCTTTTTGAAATCCATCTCAAGTTCTTTTCACTTCCTTACTAGTGAATTCTATTATCCTAGATCTTTTTTTTAAGGCAAAAATAACATTGTACCCCAAATCATAGAAATAGCCTTTGTGTGAATTACAGTCTAAAAGGCTTCCTTTTTTTTATTCTAGGCCTTTTGTATTGCAGATACAATGAAATCAAATGGATGAATGACAGTGGCTTTCACAATTTTCCAAGTGAGGGGAAGGGGATAAATAGCCAGATTTCTAATTTTAAGTCCTATGCTAGAACCACATGACATACAAAATACTTTGGCAGCTGAAAGAAGGGACTGTGTGGGAGATACAAATGATGTTCTAAATATGATGTTTGCTCACTATTAAACCTAATGAACTATGAATATGTGAACTGAAAATGTTATTCCTTCAGTCATTTCAATTGATTTAAATCTGGCTCAGTGACAGGATCATGCTTAAGAAAATTCTAGAATCGAATTTCCAAATTCTTCAGTATTGTGCATCATTAAGCACTGCTAGAAAATACTCTGGGGTCTTTTAATTCCTGGAGAGGCTTTATTTTACAGCTCAGAAAAATAAAATTCATTTCAAGGTGGAGTTTATTTATGGAATACAAGAAATTACTTACAATCCATAACTATTATTATATATAATAATGTTATGGATAATATATTACTAACTAAATTATATTAGCATTATCCTTTTCCTTGTATTTTAGTCCTTCTATTATCCCTTTTAGAATATAAAATCCACAAAGCATTGTAACATTTTAAAAAGCTGTGTCATGTCTTGTGCAGAATAAGTGCTTTATGAATATTTCTTGAATTGAGTATAGCATTTTGTCATTAACAAAGAGTTTTTATACCAATTTTTTGATGTAGCATGTGTCAGCTCTGTAGCATGACACAGAAGAATAGTGAAATTTGGGGCCTTCAGACTTGATTTCATATCCTACATTTATCATCTATTGGCATAATGATATTGGGCAAATCTCTTAATTTTAACCGACCACAACTTATCTAAAAAATTAAAATAATATTTTATTATATATCTCATATAATTGTTTTGAGTAAATAAAATGTTTTTCTTTAAAATATGGTCATATATTTTAACATCACACATATATACATATATGTTTTTTATCCAAATTTTATAAATAAGGAATATAATGGTCAAGAGATTAAATTATTTACTTAGGATTCCAAGTATAACTAGCAAATTAGGGATTCCACCCCCAAAACTAGTGGTATTACTACTCTTCAGACTACATAATTGTTGAAATAAATAATATGTATATCAATGACAATGACGATGATGATGATGACAATAGTTAAACTTAGCTTTTATAAAGTGCCTATAAGTTACCAAGAACTGTGCTTGACACTTTACAAATATTGTCTCATTTCATCCTCATGATAATCCCAAGAATCAGCTGCTACTTAAGGAAGCTAAGGCAAACAGACTTGCCCAGGATCATACAATTAGTAATTCTGAGACTGAATTTGAACTCAGGTCTTCCTTATTTCAGGCCTAGCATTGTAATCACTGCATAATCTATCTACTCAAATTATACCATATTGCTTCATTTAATTGACCAGGAAATTTAAAAGTTAATGCAAATTGACTAATTCTGATTTTTTTGTTTTATAACAACTCTCTGAGATCATATTCCTTTTTCTATTTCTTTTTCTCCTACTAGAGAATTTTCTATGAAGGCAGAACCTCACCCACACATGGGTCACTATATAAATTATGCTTATGGTTTACACCTTAAGTGGTGCCTGATGTTAATCTGACAAACCAACTGGCAGATTCCTTAAAAACGTTTTCTTGTTAAAATGACACAACAGTGTTGAAATTATGCACTAAAGCATCAATCAAAAAAACCATCTGTTCTACAAATGAGTTTTGCATTTTCCAAATTGTACAATGTAAAAAGTTTAGTAAGACTTCTAGATTACAAATCTCACCATTTATACAATATTGACAGATTATAGAATTAGTCAGAAGAATGCAACACTTTTTTTTCAGGGAAAAAATAGTGTATGTTCAAAGAAAAATGTTAAGGATTCCTATAACTGTCATTCCAATGCTTAAGTTCCTATCAGCCAAGAATTGTAACAACTTATTTTATAAATAGTATCTTGAAGTTTACATCATATTCAATCAGAGTGAGAAATTCTCAGATTACAGGTATACTCCCTCTCCCTGTCCCTGTCCCTCTTCCTGACCCTCTTCCTCTCCCTGTCTCTCCTCCCCTTTTTCTCCCTTCCTCTTTCTCTCTTTGTCTCTGTCTCTCTCTCACTTTCTCTTTTTTTTCTCTCTCTCTTTCCTTGTCTCTCCCCCCATCTCTCTCTCTCCTCCTCTCCCCTTCTCTCTCTTTTCTTCTCCTCCCTTTCCCTCTCCTTTTATCTCCCTCTCCCTCTCTTCTCCCTGTCCTCCTCCCTCTCTTTGTCCCTCTCCTCTTCCTTTCCCTATCCCTGTCCTTCCTCTTTCTCTCTCTCCCTCTTCCTGTCCCTTTCCCTGGTCCTACCATCACTAGCTTCTGGACTTTGATGACTCAGTGAGACTGATGCCTTTGTGGAAATCTGTTTTATTTAAATTAAATTTACTCAAGATTCAGGACATTATACATGTATAATCTATATCAGATTTCTGTGTTGGAGAGGGGAAAGACAAGAAAGGGAGAAACATTTTTGATTCAAAATCTCATATAGATGAATGTCGAAAACTAGTTTACATGTAATTGGAAAATTGGGGGAAAGAGTTTTAAAAAAAATTAAAAAGAGTTCTCCTTAGTTAATCTTCTTTTGAAAATGAAGGACCTGAAATTGTGATCTAGGGAAACACAAATTTTCCTAAAAGATCCAGAAATAATTGCAAGGAAATAAGATAAGTAGACAAGAATAAAAGATTCTAAGCACAAACATTAGGTTAAGAAAACCATCCCAAGGAGGAAGAATAGCTGTTTTTCCTTTGATTTGTAATAATTATTGTCCCTGGTTTTACAGGCGAACCTAGCAATGTAGAAAGAACTTGTAACTATCTCCTTACCTAACATTAGCTTGGGAAGTTAGATAATTGTTTAAGTACTTAAATGTGAAAAGATTAAATGGAATAGGGAACAAAAATTATATTTTCTATTAATTTACTTTATTTCTTAAGAAAAGATTGTTTTGAACACTGGGCTACCATCATCAGAGTTTCTGTCATGTAACTTGAACAGCTTTTAGTTTATGACACACATCCACAACATTGTTCCTGGATTTTACTGATGCAAATGGAAATATTCTTCTTTCCTTCTTTTATACCACCAAGATGAGATTAACCATCAACAAAAATTAATTACTAAATGATATTACTGGGTAAAATGCAATTCCAATGTTAATGCAGTTTCAAAGATCAGAACTTGGGGCCCATAAATACTTTCTGGCATCTGAAAGTTGAGTTTCCTAACTTGTTAACCATCATAACATGGAAAATGTTGTAAGACATATCATGGGTTTAAAAACATTCATTGCAAAATTATAACTCCTCTTCATATTATTTATATTTCAGATAGCTGAGCTACAATCTATTCATTCCCTATTTTTGTCCTTCCAATTCCTATTTCTGTATTTTTCTTATACTCCACTAAACCATTGCTGGAATAAGTCCCTCAGAATGAAATCTTTCATTGTCCCTCTTTTCCTCTAAGACTCAAATCAACTGATATCTCTTCCATGAAGCAGCATCTGCTTATTTTCCTCCCTCTTGTTCTGTGGCTTGAAAATTTTTCTCCCATTTTGAATATCCCTTAGCACTGTGTCTGGGCCTGTCCCTGTCACTTATTTCTTTCTCTTATAGGTTATCTTTACTTTTATGCATCTTTTACCTCTGATATGTTCAAGAATAGTTGGTGTCACATCTATATTTATTCTTACCATAGTACTTAGCATACATTAAGTATTTAATAAATGTTTGTTGAATTTAAATATTTTGAACATTTTTGTGTTTGAAATAAAACAAAATATGAATTACAAAAATGTTTGATTTTTCATGGATTGGATTCTGATGTTTTCAGCATCAGTGTTGGACGATTATTACTTAGCTCAGAGCCAAACCTTGAGCACTCTTACCTCTAGAGACCATTCATGAGGCATGCTTAAGGCCAGCAGGCTTAACCAGTATATTTTTCCCTAAAAGCACATTTGCTGGTGGTATAATAAAATACTAGCAGTTTTGAAAAATTTGAAGCAACTCATTTTAAATACCAGAGCAACTAAGGAAGCCCCTCACCTCACCTCCCCACTCCCCAAAAGAAAAATCATCAAATGGACTTGTAACATAGTTAATTACACAATTCTGAGTATACTTTGAAATTAAGCTAAACTTCAAATATAGAACATATTTCATATTTGTCATATCACAAATTGAACTGGATAGGATTTGCATAGTTTCACTGTTGGCAAGGATAGTAGGAAAAGCACAAGTAATAGTTCATAACAAGGTCAAGGAAAGAGAGTAAATGTCTGAATTTATTAAGACATAAATTCCTACTGGCTTCATATTGGAATGTTTCAAGAATGAAACATAACATATGGGAAGAAGTTTGGTTTTTATAAGTTTGCTTTTAGGCATTAATTGCTGAACAGTAAGTATGTTTACCAGTCTGTAGTGGCTGAAAAAACAATGACATCTTAATTGTGGTAGTGGTTTTGTAACTTTTAACTACTATATTTTAGATTTATTTTAGGAGTGACTTTAGTTTGTAATAACTTCTCTATTGACACACCAAGAACATATAGGGATTAGTGAGATGCATTTCTAAAAATATTGGTTGTGTGTTGTCCTTCATTGAGGAAGAAGTCCAAAATGGCATTACTGCGTTAGAATTGAGTTACCGTGTGTGGCTGATCAGATGAATATGAGCTCAGAATGCTTTCCCACAAATCAGACACAAATAGTCCATGTGAACTTTGGGTTGGCTTCTCTAATTTTGCATATTTTACATTTCCTTTGGGCTATCTCATTTCTCCTTTGCTCACAGAACACAGCACCTTCTCTGATAGGACACATAAAGCTGGGGGTCTTATGCCAGTGTTTCCCATGTCATACAATTAATTTTAAAGTTCTTAAGAGAGACTTTGAAATTGTCCTTGTATTGCTTGTTTTGACCACCTTGAGAGCACTTGCTCTCTGTGAGTTCTCCATAAAATAATCCTTTTGACATGTGTACATTTGGCATTTGAGCAAGGTGCCCAGCCCCATAGAGTTGTATTCTCTGCCATAGAGTTGGAATACTTAGCAGTCCTTGAGAAAGGACCTCAGTGACTGGTATCTTATCCAGCCAGGTGCTCTTCAGAATATTCCTAAGACAATTCAAATAGAAGAGATTCAGTTTCCTGGCATGGCACTGGTAGGTCTATAGCCCAGGTTTCACAGTAATGAGATCAGCACAGTGGCTCTGTAGACTAGTCAGTCTAACACCTCCTTTCCCACACTTTCCTTTAGAGCCTATTGTCCAGAACATGGGCAAGCTTACTATCATAAAAAAGTCCAAAAATATAGAGCTTTTTGGAAATGGCATAGAAATATCTATATTGCTAGTATAGATTTAGAAGATGTGCTATAATCTAAGTTAGTCTAACTTGAATATGGGTAACATTGCTTATGGCAAGATGGATCTTATCCCTAATATTTGCCTTTCTATAATTGACTAAGTTTATTTCTGCTGATTTTTAAAAACTTCCTATATTTAGTTGCATTTTGATATACTTATATAATACTAATTTTCACGTATGTGATATGTGTGTTATACCTAATATTTGACAATAGATCAATTGTGACATAAGCCTTAGGGGTTGTCAATTGTTCAATATGAGTAAGTACCAAAGATAATTCCGTTGGTGTATGAAGGTGCCGTTGGAATTCTGATTTTACTTTTTTTGGTGATTAACTTGGGAAATTAAATGCCTTACTAGGCTTCCAGTCTTCAGAGAGCTCCTCAAATTTCAGCTTCTGCAAGAAATTTTACCAAAGTAAAATAAATATGTTGATAGACCAGTAACTTTTCTCTGTATCAAAATAATATCATCAAACCCCTATGCTAAATGTGCTAAAAACAAATTAATTGTTTCCTAAGTCATCACAAGTCCTTTCATTACCACATCTTCTCTGTCTTGGGTCCTCCTCATTATGTTACTCCTGTAACGTCTCCTGCCACTGAGAAGGACTATTCTGAAGAAAGTTTCTAATCCTCTACCTATATATAACTAAGTGAATGATTGAAAAAAAATCATTAATTAAGCATTTACTATTTGTATTGCATTGAGACTACAAATGTAAAGGCAAGTTAGTCTCTTTTCTGGAGGGGCTCACACTTCAATGGGAGAGGCAACACAAGAGATTTCATTTGCAAGTCAGATGGAAAAAAATTCTATGGTCTTAAGTGTGAAGTAACAAAGGAAAAGAGAGTAATGCATCAACTTTAATATCATTCCTATTAATAAAATTATATGCATTTTTGATGTTGAGCCATTGAAAGTGCTAGGAACATTAGTGATGAGAATATTATTTTCTGGATTTTTAGTAGCCTGTCCTAAGACATACCAAAAAAGAATAATGCTTCTATGGCTTTCCTATGAAGCTAGGAGGAGAAAAATAGGTGAGTGGGGGTTATGTGGGAGTTTTTGTCATAAAAACATGCACACTTTCCTAGAAGAGAATCAAATGGAACACTCCAAAACATTTAAGTACTGGGAATTTATTTCACAAGATAATAGCTTTGAGGATAAAAGGAGCTTTCTGTCATCTGATACAATCCTCCCATGTTAAATCTGAAGGAACCAAAATCTAGAGAGGTTAAGTATCTTAACTGTGATGTTACATAGGTCATAAGTAACAAATGTAGAAGGAAAAATTTAAATCCAGGTTCTCAAATTCAAATCGGTCACTATTTCCCTGCACTATGCTGCTTCCTCATTGTTTTGCTGTCTGTGTATAAGAAAGTTTCATTAGTCTATTTGGATTGTTAACTTTAAGAGAGTAGACTGTATTACATTTACAGAGCAGGTAGAGAACCTGCCAGACTTAGAATCCTTAATAGTTACTTACAATGGAGTTGGAAACACAGTCAAGGTACTAAAGTGTGCAGCCACTTGTGAATCCATCTCTGCATTTTGGTATAATGGAAAGAGAACTCCTTCTGAAGTCTGAGGACCTAGCCAAGCTCATATCGTGCCTCTGACATTTGCTAGCTAGATGATCATGGGTAGGTCACTTACTGTATCTGGACCTTAGTTTTCTCATCTGTAAAATAAAAGGGTTGAATTAGATGATATCTAAGGTCCTTTGCAAGACTACTTCTCTGAGCCTACAAGTCAACAATCAGGTACAATGTAAAATAACATGAACTCAGTCTATAATTCAAGAATACTGGACTGCCTAATAGTTCAGTCATTGATGTAAACACTAATGCAAAAAATACATCCCTTTTTACATATCACCAGATCAATATGTCAAATCAATCAAAAAGGATAAAATTTCCAAGCCACAGACAAATTTATGCCAATGAATGTTTGGCTACCTTACATTGAATTTTTACATTGAATATTGGCAAACACCTCAGATTCATCCTAGATAACACATATATAGATATAGATTTGTGTATATAGCACAAAACTGAAAACTAATTTTTATTCAAGTACATGGAGAGTAAATATAGGCCCTAACACAAAAAAGTAGGATGATGATATATCTTCTGATTCTCTTTAATATTCCCCTTTTATGATTTCTTTTTGTTTTGCATTGTGCTTTGAGAGCAATGATCCTTAATCATTTTATGAATACTTACCTTCAGCTTTCCTACCAAAATGGAGATATGTTTGACACTGAACACCCTGCAAAAGGTTCTTGATCTCCCCTCCCCACTGTCAAATCAGCAAGTATAACAGCAGCCAGTTGTTTGGAGATTTAATGGATGAGGCATTAAGCTCTACTATTCAACTTTATTCTATTGTTTAAAGATCTTATTGTAGAAGAACTTGGAATGTGTCCTTTATTAGCATATGCTTTGTTCTTTTAGCCATTTTCTATCAGGAAAAGAAAAATATATTTAAAAAATTAAAATCCTATTAATTAGTGGTTTTGTGAAAATATTCCAAAAATCATGGTTTTATATCTGACTGATTCTGGTCTATATTGAACTATGCATAGAAGTACATTATGAAATGGGCTTAAAATATTTGCTCAGGTCTGGAGTAGTCATAAGTCATTTAAGTTTGGGTCATTTATCCATTTAATAAGCATTTAAGCATTTATTACTGTTTATCTACTATGAGGTTAGGTACTGGGAATCCAAAGAGAGAGAGAGAGAGAGAGAGAGAGAGTGAGAGAGAGAGAGAGAGTGAGAGAGAGAGAGAGCGAGAGAGAGAAAGAGAGAGAGAGAGAGAGAGAGAGAGAGAGAGAGAGAGAGAGAGAGAGAGAGAGAGAGAGAGAAAGAGAGAGAGAAAGAGAGAGAAAGAGAGACAGAGAGAGAGAGAGAGAGAGGGAGAGAGAGAGAGAGAGAGAGAGAGAGAGAGAGAGAGAGAGAGAGAGTATTTGTCTTTAAGCAGATTATATTCTACTTGTAGGAGAAAACATATCCCCAAAAAAGGAAAATAGAAGACATATATGTGACAGCTGGTATAGGCTATATATTTCCTGGTCAGTGCAGTAGTCACAATAGAGACTTACATTTAAATTCTTCTCTAGAGCCTACAGAAAGGTAGTTTGGCAATTAATCCCATATATATATATATATATATATATATATATATATATATATATATATATATATATATGTATATATATAATATAATTTGACCACCAAGGGATGTTGCGCTTGGATCACTAGAAGAATAGCTTTGTCAGTGACTTTGCATTCATTCTTAAAAGTCTTCAATTTCCCCACTGCTTATGGAAGGCTCTAAGATGATTTATTTTCCCCTCACTAAGAGCTTATATAGCTTGTGGCTTCTAGGCACTGGCTTCAATTCAGTATTGATATGGACTAAGAAAATGGAATTATTGCTTTGAAATCTTAAAATTATGATAATTTCAATGTCTCTGCCATCTCCTACCCTGCATTTGGGAAATTGTTCTTGCTTGACCAACTTCATTCATTCACTCAAATGATTATTGTTTTAATATTTTTTTAATTATTATATATATATTTTTTATAATATTATCCCTTGTATTCATTTTTCCAAATTATCCTCCCCTCCCTCTACTCCCTCCCCCCGATGACAGGCAATCCCATACATTTTACATGTGTTATAATATAACCTAGATACAATACATGTGTGTAAATACCATTTTCTTGTTGCACAATAAGCATTAGATTCCGAAGGTACATGTAACCTGGGCAGACAGATATTAGTGCTAACAATTTACATTCACTTCCCAGTGTTTCTTCTCTGGGAAGTAGCTACCTCTGTCCATCATTGATCAACTGGAAGTGAGTTGGCTCTTCTTTATGTTAAAGATTTCTACTTCCATCAGAATACATCTTCATACAGCATTGAAGGGTACAGCGATCTTCTGGTTCTATTCATTTCACTCATCATCAGTTGATGTAAGTCTCTCCAAGCCTCTCTGTATTCCTCCTGCTGGTCATTTCTTACAGAGCAATAATATTCCATAACCTTCATATACCATAATTTACCCAACCATTCTCCAACTGATGGACATCCATTCATCTTTCAGTTTCTAGCTACAACAAATAGAGCTGCCACAAACATTTTTTGGCACATAGAGGTCTCTTTCCGCTCTTTAGTATTTCTTTGGGATATAAGCCCAGTAGTAGTACTGCTGGGTCAAAGGGTATGCACAGTTTGATAACTTTTTGGGCATAGTTCCATGTTTTAATATTTTTAATGAATATATTATCATTTTGTATAATCTGTATTTCCTAATATATTCTTCCTCTTCCCCCTCCCAAAGATTCAATCCCTGAGATGAATTTTTGTTATTTTTAAAGAGAAAAAAAGTTTAGAAAAACTAACCAGATTATCAACTGATTCCAACATTATATTTAATATTTCACATTTAATATTCTCCCCTGTCTTCAAATAAGGTAGATGCATACTCCTCATATTTGTTCTCTGGGATCACACTTGAACAATATAATATCTTTTATTGTCACATTTTTATATGATTGTGTAACACTTTTTTCTTTTTAATTTTGAGTTCTTGATTTTTTCCTGTTTTTCTCCCTTTCCCTACCCACTGAGAAGATAAACAATATATCAATTATAAATGTGAAATCAGGCAAAACATTATCCATATTACAAAAAATGATAAAAAATAAAGAAAATTATATTTCAAATTGCACTCAAAGTTCAGCAGTTCTCTCTATAGAGATAGACAGTACTTTTCATCATGAGTCCTTTGGAATTTCCTTGGATCATTGTATTGATCAGAGTAGCCAAGTCTTTCACAGTTTATTATCATTACAATATTGTTGTTTTCATGTACAATGCTCTCTTGTTTCTTCTCATTTCACTTTGCATCAGGTCATCCAGGTCTTATGACATGTGTGTGTTTTTTTTTTTTGTTTTGTTTTTTTTTTTTTTTTTTTTCTGAAACCACCCCTGCTTTCATTATTTCTGATAATACAATTCTATTCCATCTCAATCACATGGCACAATTGATGAAAATCCACTTATTTTCCAATATGCAACCACAAAAAGAAATGCTAAATATTTTAATTTTTAAATTTTTTCTGGTTACACATATGTATTAACTTTTTAAATTTTTTTGAAATTTTTATTAACCATGTTGGGAGAGAAAAATGAGAACAAAAGGGAAAAGTCATGAGAGAAAAAAAAAACACAGAAAAAAAGTGAGCATGGGATGTGTTGATTTACAATCAATCTACATAGTTCTTTTTCTGGATGCAGATGGCATTTGCTATCCAAGGTTTATTGGAATTGCTTTGGATCACTAAAGCACTGAGAAGAACCAAGTCTTTCATAGTTTATCATTTCTGTTACTGTCCAAATGTATTCTTGATTCTGCTTGTTTCATTAGGCATCAGTTCATATAAACTTTCCAAGTCTTTCTAAAATCAGATTATTCATCATTTTATTAGTACAATAATATTGTTCTATAACTTATTCAGCCATTCTCCAGTTGATGATCATCGACTCATTTTGCAATTCTTTGTTACCACAAAAATAGCTGCTACAAACATCTTTGCACATGTGGGTCCTTTTCCCTCTTTTTTCATTTCCTTTGGATACAGATCCAGGCATTGCTAGGTCAAAGCATATGCACAGTTTGGGCATAGTTCCAGATTGCTCTCCAGAGTAGTTAGATCATTTCACAACTCCACCAACAATGTTTCAGTATAATGCTTTTTCCACATTCTCTCCAACATTTATTATTATCTTTTCCTTTCACCTTAGCCAATTTGAGAAATGTGAAATGGTACTTCAGAGTTATTTTAATTTTCATTTCTCTAATCAATAGTGATTTACAACATTTTTCTTATAACTATAGATTAATTTCTTCATCTGAAAATTATCTGTTCATATCCTTTGACCATTTGTCTACTGGAGAATGACTTGTATTTTAAAAATTAGGTCTTGATCAGTAATACTGGCCATAAACATTTTCCCAGTTTTGTATTTCCCTTGTGCAAAAATTTTAAAAATTGAATGTAATCAAAGTTGTCCATTTTCCCCTTTCATAATGTTCTCTAATTCTTCTTTGGTCAGAAATTCCTTCTTTCTCCAAAGATCTGATAGGTAAACTAGTCCTTGCTTTCCTAATTTGCTTATGGTATCACCCTTTACATCAAAATCACGTATGCATTTTGACCTTATTTTGGTAGAGGATGTGAGATGCAGATCGATGCCAAGTATATTTATTGATTATAGTGTATATATCTAATCTGTTTCACTGATCCACCATTCTATTTCTTAGCCTTGTACATATAAATCCTTTTTCCTTTTTCTTTGCTCTCTTTGGGTACAGACCTAGTAGAGATATTGCTGAATCTAAAGATATGCACAGTTTTATAGCCCTTTGGACCTAGTTTCAATTTGTTCTCCAAAATGTCTGGACTACTTCACACCTCCACCAACTGTGCATTAGCATTCTAATTTTCCTTCATCTACTGAAAATTTTGCCATTTTTATGGGTCTATAGTGGTACCTGAGAGTGTTTTAATTTGTTGTTCTCTGCTCAATAACTTAGAACACTTTTTTCGTATAATTATAGCTTTGATTTATTCAAAAGCCAACATGCTCATATCCTTTGATCTTTTATCAATTGAAAACTGGTTCTTAGGGGGGTAAAGCCAAGATGGTGGAGAAGGCAAATGCTACTTTCTAAGCTCCTCTCATACCCTCATTACTAATTATTAAAATCAGCCTCAAAAATAGCACTTGACTGGTAAAATTCACGAAGATTAGAAGTGCAACAACTTAACCAGTGGAAGATAATCTGGAAGATCGCCAGAAAAGGTTTTTCCTGAGTGGCGGGAGGAGGCCAGTGCAAGCAGGGAAATAGGAGAGGCTAGCAAACAGAGCAGACCAGGGGTGGGGGCTGCTTCTGTGGCTGGAAAATTTACAAGGTGAACTCTGCCACATGTTGGCTGTTCTGCTTTGGTTCCAAAGCAGTAGACCAGCACTGAAATTAAAGCCAAAAGTAGAGGGTACTTTAAAAAACACCAGAACCTAATAGGATCTTGCTATACTCACCCCAAACCAGAAGTAAGTGACTCAGCACAGACCATAGCACATCTGTGCAGCCTCATTCTGCAGCAGGTGCTTTCACCTGGGGCAGTCACAAATCTGCACAGCAGGGGAGCGCAGCCTGGGGCAATAGAATTTCTTCAGCAAGACTGTGCTCCCCAGGGCAGAGACATTTCCAGTGTTGTGAGGCATAGGGCAACTGCTGATACCCACAGCAGGCTTCTTCCTGGGGTAGTGTCATTTTCACTGCTCAGCCACTAGCCCCAGGGCAGTCACTATCACATAAGTCATCAGCATCCTTATATGTCACTAACAAAATCCAACAGTTAGAGTTAAAAAGAGAAATTCCATTTAAAGTAACTACCGATAGTATAAAATATTTAGAAATATGTCTGCCAAGGGAAAATCAGAAATTCTATGAGCAAAACTACAAAACACGTTCTACACAAATAAAGTCAGAGGTAACCAATTGGGAAAATATTAAATTCTCTTGGATAGGCCAATCAAATATAATGAAGATGATAATACTGCCTAACCTAATCTATTTATTTAAGTGCTATATGAATCAGACTTCCAAATAAACTATTTTAATGACTTAGAAAAATAATAACAAAGCTCATATGGAAAAACAAAAGGTAAAGAATTTCAAGGGAACCAATGGAAAAAAAAAAAATCAAATGAAGGTGGCCTAGCTGTACCAGATCTAAAATTATATTTAAAGCAAAGGTTACTAAAACCATTTGATATTGGCTAAGAAATAGTCTGGTTGATTAGTGGAATAGGTTAGGCTCAAAAGACAAAATAGTCAATAACTTTAATAATATAGTGTTTGAGAATCCCAAAGATCTCAGCTTTTGGGATAGAAAATCACTGTTTGACAAAAACTGTGGGAAAATTGGAAATTATTATGGCAGAAACTAGGCATTGACCCATACTTAACACCGTACACCAATATAAGTTCAAAATGGGTTCATGACCTAGGCATAAAGGATGAGATTATAAATAAATTAGAAGAATATAGAATAGTTTACCTCTCAAACCTGTGGAAAAGGAAAGAATTTATGATCAAAGAAGAACTAGAGATCATTACTGATCAAAAAATAGAAAATTTTGATTATATCAAATTGAAACATTTTTGTACAAACAAAACTAATGCAGACAAGATTAGAAGGGAAGCAATAAACTGGGAAAATACTTTTATAGTCAAAGGTTCCAATAAAAGCTTCATTTCCAAAATATATAGAGCATTGACACTAATTTATAATAAATCAAGCCATTCTCCAGTGAAATAGTCAAAGGATATGAACAGACTATTCTCAGACAAATAAATTGAAACTATTTCTAGCCATATGAAAAGATGCTCTAAGAAATTATTAATCAGAGAAATTCAAAGTATAACAACTCTGTGATACCACTACACACCTGTCAGATTGGCTAGAATGACAGGGAAAGTTAATGCAGAATGTTGGAGGGGATGTGGGAAAACTGGGACACTGATAAATGTTGGTGGAATTGTGAATACATTCAACCATTCTGGAGAGTGATTTGGAACTATGATCAAAAAGTTATCAGACTGTGCATACCCTTTGATCCAGCAGTGTTACTACTGGGCTTATATCCCAAAGGTATCTTAAAGAAGGGAAAGGGACCTGTATGCGCAAGAATGTTTGTGTTAGCCTTCTTTGTAGTGGCCAGAAACTGGAAACTAAGTAGATGCCCATCAATTGGAGAATGGCTGAATAAATTGTGGTATATGAATATTATGGAATATTATTGTTTTGTAATAAATGACCAGAAGGAAGATTTCAGAAAGGTCTGGAGAGACTTACATGAACTGATGCTGAATGAAATGAGTAAGACCAGGAGATTATTATATAATTCAACAAGAATACTATATAATGATTAATTCTGATGGATGTGGCCCTCTTAACAATGAGATGAACCAAATCAGTTCTTATAGAACAGTAATGAATTTAACCAGCTACACCCAGTGAAAGAACTCTGGGAAATGAGAATGAACCATTTTATGGAATTCCCAATCCCTCTATTTTTGTCCACCTGCATTTTTGATTTCTTTCTCAGGTTAATTGTACACTCTTTCAAACTCCAATTCTTTTTGTACAGCAAAATAACTTTATGGACATGTATACATATATTGTACATAACTCATATTTTAACATATTTAACATGTATTGGTCAGCCTCCCATCTGGAAGAGGGGGTGGGGAGAAGGAGGAGAAAAATTGGAAGAAAAAGTCAATGCTGGAAAATTACCCATGTATATATCTTGTATATTAAAAAAGAATGGCTCTTATTTTTAAAATTTTTAATCATTTATTATTATTCTTATTATATAAATATTTAATTATTTATTTATTAAGTTTAAACATGAAGAAAATTTTCTTATAAAGCAAAACATACACCTCAAAAGAGGACTTCAAATGAAACTTTGAATTTTACTTCATACCACTTGTTTTCAATATATAATTCACTTTAAAGCAGTTCTCCTTGTCATATTATTACCTGAATAATTAAACTTTCTCTATAGAAACTTAAAATATTACAATAGCCCTTTGAAACATTATCATCATCATCATCATTATATATTTATTCCACTTTCCGGTGTTAGGATTACTAAGTGAGAACTGAGGTTGTCTGGATAGTGACAAGGTGAGAATTCAGGTTGGACAATTACAAGGTGAGAACTCAAGTTGACTTGATAGAAGGAGCAAGCCCATTGGCTGAAGTGGTTCTTCCCAGAAGCCCTTGCATTATCCCACGCCCATTCTCTGGGAGGATAAAAAGCAACAGTGGGCCTGGAAAGTGAGTCTACATGGAGAAGGATAAGACCTGGAGGAGATTCAAGGAGAAGACTTTGCATTACATCTGGCTTGACAGGGCTCTCTGCAGGAAGGGAAGTCACTTCTAAGGACAAGAGTTAACAGCAACTGCCTGGAGACAACGGTTCACTACAGGAAGAAGAATCTGTCGGAAAGATTTGAGTAGACACAGCAGATCTCTTCCCAGAGAGCTATCCGGCAGCTTCTAGAGACGACAGCTCGCTACATTCCATAATTTCCCTTTCTTCCTCCCAATTAAAAACAAAAAGGGGCAGGAGATGAAGGGGTTTAACACAATCAGAATTAATACACACAGTGACCATGTCTAGAAATTTATGTTCCTTTTTCCATTTTGTGTCTGAAAAAAATATCATATCTCTAGATTGTTTTCAGGTCTTCTGGAGACATGGTGCTTTTACTACATTCATTCTTTTCTTTTCTTTTTTTTAATTATTATAGCTTTTTTATTTACAAGACTTCCTCAGCACTCCTTTGACACTTCTTCATTCTAGGGATTTTGCAATGGAAAATATGCTTTTATTTTTGAAAGCTACATATGAATTTCTTGGAGGGAGTGGAAAATGTAGATTTTACTTTTGTTTTGTGTTTTTTGGTTGTTTGTTTTTGTTTTTTGCAAATTTCAGATGGAAGGAGTCACTGACTTGTACTTTCTCCTTTAATTTCAGTGTGGAGAGGACTCCAGGGATTATTGTATGAAATAGATGGAAGAAATAGATAGCCTGCCTTGAACACAGAGAGTTGATCCTAGATGCTCAATTCTTGGAAATGTTGGAGGAGGAATTCTTGTCTAGAAATGAAGTGGCTAAGATGACTTCTTCCAACTATGGGGCTATGAACTGATAATAAGTAGAGCAAACAGAACATTGTGCACAGCAACAAGATTATGTTATATGATGGACTTGGCTCCTTTAAACAATGAGATGATTTAAGGCAATTTCAGTAAATTTGTGATGGAAAGACCTAGTCACGTCCAGAGAGAGGACAATAGTGACTGAGTGTGAATCACAAGCATTTTTATTTTGTTGTTAGTCTTGTTTGTTTGGGCTTTTTTCTCATTCTTCTTCCCCTTGATATGAACCCTTTCTGTCCAGCATGATAAATATGGAATTGTTTTTTTACATGTTTAACCTATATTGGATTACTTGCCATCTTACTTAAATCTCACAAAAATCCTGGGAAGTCAGGTGCTGATCATTTTTACAGTTGAAAACATGAAGGCAAATAGTTTAAGTAATTTAACAGTTACACAGTAAATAACTCCAGTCTTCCAACTTTCTTCTACCTAACTTTGCCAAGTGGCTGCTGATTTAACTACTCAAAAAGAACTCATAAAAGTTATTTTCTCTCTTGTCTTACAAGAATTCCAGTTCATCAGTTCAGTTCCCTCAAACAGCCAACAGTTTTTTTAAGATGAGGAAATATTATCTCTAGACTTGACAGAGGAGGAATTTACCTCAATGCATTTTTTAGACAAGGTATCTGTAAATGTACCTCTCAGAGAAGCATCCCCTTCACTTTCATCTCCAAAACCAACAAATAGTTCTTATTTTTATAAATTTGACTCTAGTTCCCTATGTATTTGAGAAGTGAAACCTTTATCAGAGAAATTTGCTGTAAGCATATTTATGTTACTTCATTATCTATGGTACTTTTAGTAAAATGTAGTTTCCCTGATTATTTTTTTCATTTATGCTTTTGCTTTAAAAACATGATTGCCACTCCTGCCTTCTTCCCTTCAGCTGAAGCATAATAGACTCTGATCCAGCCCTTTATTTTAATTCTGTATGTGTCTTTCTATCCCAAGTGTATCTCTGATACACAACAAATTGTGGGCGTCCATTTTCCTTTGCTTTCTGTTTCCATTCTATGGGATAGCCCATCCCATTCCCATTCACAGTTATAATCACTAACCATGCATTTCCTTTTATCTTTTTATTTTGTTCTTCCTTAAAAGTCTATTTTACTTTCAAGCCCTGACTCCCTCACTCTTCCTTTTATCTTTTTACCTTTTATATTTTTTTTTGTTTTTTTATCTTTTATCTTTTTATTTTGTTCTTCTTCAAAAGTCTATTTTACTTTCAAGCACTGACTCCCTTACTCTTCCTACTTGTTAATTATCTTCACCCCTCCAAAATCTCTTATCCTTCCCATAGCTCTCTTTCTATTAGATAAAATGAATTTAGATACTTAACTGATAGTGTGTATATATGAGTGTGTGTGCATACACAGTGTGCTTATGTGTATATAGACATATATATGTATACATGTGGGTTTCTAGGTATGTTTCTATGTATGTATCTAGAGTTTCTAGAGTTTCAGCAGGAAAGGTCAGCTCCCAGGGGAGGAAGAAGAGAGGCCAGCAAAGACAGTGGGGTAGTGGCACACTGCTCCGGTCGTGCTGGGGAGGGCTCTGGGATCAGAGAATCCACTGACATAAAAGAACCTAGCACAGGCTGTTAGCTCTTCTCTGCTTATAAAACAGCAGATCAGAGGAGAAATATAAGCCACTTTAAAATTTAAAACTACATTGGATCTTCCCGGATCCCAGGGGTGACTCAGCAAATCTCGGCACCAGGATATAAGCAATCCAGGCTTTCACCTCAGGGTAGTTAAGAGATTGAATAGTGGGCAGGATGGTAACTCATAGTGCCTGGCTCTGCTGGAGGCTGTGGAACTGAAGTCCCAGAGAAGCAGAACCTTTGAACTAGGGACCGCGGTTTCTGGCAGACACTTCCCAGTTTGAGCGCAGGGGCTTTTCACATCACCTTCTGCAGACATCCACGCCCCACTGGGACTAGGCTTTGAGTCGCCTTTGCTGTTCAGTCTCAACCTCAGTGAAGCCTCTAAAACACAGCGCCCTCGGGGCACAGCAGTGCTGGTCACCTCTGAGGCACTTCCAGGAAGGGGGTGGGGAACTCTCTCCCAGAGCTCTCTCTTAGCTCAGGCGCAAGGGCCGCTGCATCCTTCTGGTCTGGGAGGAAGCTGGTAAAGAAATAAATAAATAATTTCCTACCCCAGGGACAGACCCCAAAAGATTTTTTAAGTATGAGCAAGAAGCCCAAAAAAACCCTAGATTCCTTCTACACAGAGAAAGAGCGGGCATCCAACTCCGAGGAAGTTAAAAGCAGAGAGTCAGCAGATAACAACCTAAAGGGGAACGATTCCTGCCCCCCATCACATAACTCTCTCCTTGAGGAGACTATTGAAAAGTTAAGAGAGTTTGAAGAAAAATGGGGAAAGGAAAGGGAAGCTATGATAGAGAATAACAACGTCCTGAAATTGGAGTTGGAAAAAATAAAGAATTCACAGGAGATGCAGGGAAACAAAATTAGTGAATTAGAAAAGGTAAAAAATATCACAGGAAAATAGGATTTCTGAATTGGAGAAGATAAAAAAGTCCCAAGAAAATAGAATTTCTGAATTGGAAAAAGAAAATAATTATAAAAAAAAAATTAGGGAAATGGAAAAAATTCAATAGAGCAAAATAATTCATTTAAAAACGAAATTGGGCATTTACAAAAAGAACTAAAAACTGTGAAAGAAGAAAATAACTCCTTAAAAGTCAGGATGGAACAAATAGAAATGAATGATTCACAGAGAACCCAAGAATCAGTCAAACAAAACAAAAAAAATGAGAAGTTGGAAAACAATGTCAAATACTTACTGGGAAAATCTATAGACCTGGATAATAGATCTAGGAGAGATAATCTGCAGATCATTGGACTTCCCGAAAACTATGACCAAAAAAAGAGCCTAGATTCTATTTTACAGGAAATTATCAAAGAGAACTGTCCAGAGATAACAGAAACAGAGGGGAAAGTAGATGTTGAAAGAATTCATCGAACTCCTTCTGAAATAGACCCTAAAAAAAGAACGCCACGGAATATTGTGGCTAAGCTGCAGAATTACCACACAAAGGAGAAAATCCTGCAAGCAGCTAGAAAAAAACAATTTAAATACCAAGGTGCCACAATAAGGGTCATACAAGATCTGGCTGCCTCCACATTAAAAGATAGAAGGGCCTGGAACCTGATATTCCCAAAGGCAAAAGATCAAGGATTGCAACCAAGAATAAACTACCCAGCTAAGTTTAGCATCTTTTTCCATGGAAGAAGATGGTCATTCAATGAAATAGAGGAATTCCATATGTTTCTAAGAAAAAAAAAAAACAGACTTAAAAAAAAATTTGATCTACATCCACAAGACTGAAGAGAAACAGAAAAAGGTACACAGAACCCTTGAGAACTGTAACTCTGTTGTGGGTATATAGAAAGTACGCATGGATAATTTGATTTTACTGATATAAAAGAAAAAAAAAGGAGGGGGTGCAGTAAAGGGAAGGGGGTAGTATCAGAAAAAGGGGAGGGTGTGATTAAAAGAGGGAAACTACATCCCAGGAAGAAGCATAGAAAATACACCATATTGGAGGGAATTTAGAGAGGGGGAGAATCATTGTGTAAACCTTACTCTCATCAGAAGAGGCTCAAAGAGTAAATAATTGACATATTTGTTTTTCCGAGAATTCTCTCTCACCTCATTAAAAGGGGGGAGAGGAAAAGGGAAAAGGAAAAGGAGAATAAGGGAAGGGATGTGGAGGGAGGGGGGAGGGATACTAAAAAAAAAGGGAGGGCTGTGCATCACAAGGGGGCTCTATAAATTAAATATTGGGGAAGGGGTTCAGGGGGGTCAAGGGAAAAAGCATAATCTGGGGATAATATGATGGCAGGAAATACAGAATTAGTAATTTTAACTGTAAATGTGAATGGGATGAACGCTCCCATCAAACGGAGACAGATAGCAGATTGGATCAAAAATCAGAACCCTACAATATGTTGTTTACAGGAAACACACTTAAAGCAGCGAGATACATATAGAGTAAAGGTAAAAGGTTGGAACAGAGCCTATTATGCTTCAGGAAAAGCCAAAAAAGCAGGGGTAGCTATCCTTATCTCAGATCAAGCAAAAGCAGAAGTAGATCTAGTTAAAAAAGATAAGGAAGGAAACTATATCCTGCTGAAAGGTAGCATAAATAATGAAGCCATATAAATACTAAACATATATGCACCAAGTGGTATAGCATCCAACTTTCTAAAGGAAAAGTTAAGAGAGTTGCAAGAAGAAATAGACAGTAAAACTATAATAGTGGGAGATCTCAACCTTGCACTCTCAGCTTTAGACAAATCAAACCACAAAACAAACAAGAAAGAAATTAAAAAAGTAAATAGAACATTAGAAAAACTAGGTATGATAGACCTTTGCAGAAAATTGAATGGCAATAGAAAGGAATATACTTTCTTCTCAGCAGTTCATGGATCCTATACAAAAATTGACCATATATTAGGACATAAAGATCTCAAAATTAAATGTAGGAAGGCAGAAATAATAAAGGCCTTCTTCTCAGACCACAATGCAATAAAAGCTACATTCAGTAAAAAGTTAGGGGTAAATAGACCAAAAAGTAATTGGAAACTGAATAATCTCATCTTAAAGAATGACTGGGTGAAAGAGCAAATTATAGAAACAATTAATAATTTCACCCAAGATAATGACAATGATGAGTCATCATACCAAAATCTGTGGGATGCAGCTAAAGCAGTAATAAGGGGAAATTTTATATCTTTAGAGGCTTATTTGAAGAAAATAGAGAAAGAGAAGATTAACGAATTGGGCTTGCAACTTAAAAAGCTAGAAAAAGACCAAATTAAAAACCCCCAACCAAAAATTAAACTTGAAATACAAAAATTAAAAGGAGAAATCAATAATATTGAAAGTAAAAAAAAAACTATTGAAATAATAAATAAAACCAAGTGTTTGTTTTATGAAAAAGCCAATAAAATAGATAAACCTTTGGTAAATCTGATCAGAAAAAAGAAAGAGGAAAATCAAATTGTTACTCTTACAAATGAAAAGGGGGATCTTTCCACCAATGAAGAGGAAATTAGAGAAATAATAAGGAGTTACTTTGCCCAACTTTATGCCAATAAATTTGATAACTTAAGTGAAATGGATGACTTCCTCCAAAAATATAGGCTTCCTAGATTAACAGAGGAGGAAATAAATTGCTTAAATAGCCCCATTTCAGAAAAAGAAATAGAACAAGCTATTAATCAACTCCCCAGGAAAAAAACCCCTGTACCAGATGGATTTACATGTGAATTCTACCAAACATTTAAAGAACAATTAGCCCCAATGCTATATAAACTATTTGAAAAAATAGGGAATGAAGGAGTCCTACCAAACTCCTTTTATGACACAGACATGGTACAGATAAATAAACCAGGTCGATCGAAAACTGAGAAAGAAAATTATAGACCAATTTCCTTAATGAATATTGATGCTAAAATCTTAAATAAGATATTAGCAAAAAGACTTCAGAAAATCATCCTCAGGATAATACACATGATCAAGTAGGATTCATACAGGAATGCAGGGCTGGTTTAATATTAGGAAAACTATTAGTATAATTGACCATATTAATAATCAAATTAATAAAAACCATATGATCATCTCAATAGATGCAGAAAAAGCATTTGACAAAATCCAACATCCATTCCTACTAAAAACTCTTGAGAGTATAGGAATAAATGGACTATTCCTTAGAATAATCAGGAGCATATATTTACGACCATCAGTAAGCATAATATGCAATAGAAATAAACTGCAACCTTTCCCAGTAAGATCAGGAGTGAAACAAGGTTGCCCACTATCACCATTACTATTCAATATAGTACTAGAAACGCTAGCCTCGTCAATAAGAGCCGAGAAAGAGATTCAAGGAATTAGAGTAGGAAATGAGGAAATCAAACTATCACTCTTTGCAGATGACATGATGGTATACTTAGAGAACCCCAAAGACTCTGCTAAAAAGCTATTAGAAATAATTCAGAATTTTAGCAAAGTGGCAGGATACAAAATAAATCCACATAAATCCTCAGCATTCTTATATATCACCAACAAAACGCAACAGCAAAAGATACAAAGAGAAATTCCATTCCAAACAAATGTTGAGAGTATAAAGTATTTGGGAATCCATCTACCAAAGAATAGTCAGGAATTATATGAGAAAAATTACAAAACACTTGCCAAAAAAATAATGTCAGATTTAAATAATTGGAAAAACATTCAGTGCTCTTGGATAGGCCGAGCGAATATAATAAAGATGACAATACTCCCCAAACTAATCTATATATTTAGTGCTATATCAATCAGACTCCCAAGAAACTATTTTAATTTCCTAGAAAAAATAACAACAAAATTCATATGGAAGAATAAAAGGTCGAGAATTGCAAGGGAACTAATGAAAAAAAAAGTCAGAGGAAGGTGGTCTAAGTGTACCTGATCTAAAGCTATATTATATAGCAGCAGTCACCAAAACCATTTGGTACTGGCTAAGAAATAGACCGGTAGATCAGTGGAACAGATTAGATACAAAGGACAAAAAAAGGGTACATCTATAGCAAACTAATCTTTGAGAAACCCAAAGATACCAACATTAGGGACAAAAATTCATTATTCAGAAGAAACTGTTGGGAAAACTGGAAATTAGTATGGCAGAAATTAGATATGGACCCACACTTAACAGCATATACAAAGATAAGATCAAAATGGGTCCATGATTTAGGCATAAAGAATGAGATCATAAATAGATTAGAGGAACAGAGAATAGTCTACCTCTCAGACCTGTGGAGGAGGAAGGAATTTATGATCAGAGGAGAATTAGAGATCATTATTGATCACAAAATAGAAGATTTTGATTACATCAAACTAAAAAGTTTCTGTACAAATAATACTAATGCAAACAAGATTAGAAGGGAAGAAACAAATTGGGAAAATATTTTTAAAAGTAAAGGTTCTGACAAAGGTCTCATTTCCAAAATATATAGAGAACTGACCCTGATTTATACGAAACCAAACCATTCTCCAATTGAGAAATGGTCAAGGGATATGAACAGACAATTCTCAGATGATGAAGTTGAAACTATTTCCACTCATATGAAAAAGTGTTCCAAATCACTACTGATCAGAGAAATGCAAATTAAGACAACTCTGAGATACCACTACACACCTGTCAGATTGGCTAAAATGACAGGAACAGATATAATGATGAATGTTGGAGGGGATGTGGGAAAACTGGGACACTGATACATTGTTGGTGGAGTTGTGAAAGAATCCAGCCATTCTGGAGAGCAATTTGGAACTATGCCCAAAAAGTTGTCAAACTATGCATACCGTTTGACCCAGCATTGCTGTTATTGGGATTATATCCCAAAGAAATACTAAAGAGTGGAAAGGGACCTGTATGTGCCAAAATGCTTGTGGCAGCTCTTTTTGTTGTAGCTAGAAACTGGAAGTTGAATGGATGTCCATCAATTGGAGAATGCTTGGGTAAATTGTGGTATATGAAGGTTATGGAATATTATTGCTCTGTAAGAAATGACCAGCAGGAGGAATACAGTGAGGCTTGGAGAGACTTACATCAACTGATGCTGAGTGAAATGAGCAGAACCAGAAGATCACTATACACTTCAACAACAATACTGTATGAGGATGTATTTTGATGGAAGTGGAAATCTTCAACATAAAGAAGATCCAACTCACTTCCAGTTGATCAATGATGGACAGGAATAACTATACCCAGAGAAGGAACATTGGGAAGCGAATGTAAACTGTTAGCACTACTGTCAATCTACCCAGGTTACTTATACCTTCGGAAGCTAATAATTAATGTGCAACAAGAAAATGGTATTTACACACATATATTGTATCTAGGTTATATTGTAACACATGCAAAATGTATGGGATTACCTGCCATGGGGGGGAGGGAGTGGAGGGAGGGAGGAGATAATTTGGAAAAATGAATAAAAAAAATAAATAAAAAAAAAAAGGAATCATCTTTCTTTAGACAAATATAAACAATATGTTAATTCTTTTATGATTTTTTTATATTTACTTTGTATGTTTCTCTTGACTTTTGAACTTGAAAATCAAGTTTTCTATTCATCCCTAGTGTTTTCATAAGAAAGACTTGGAAGTACTGTTTCATTAAATGCACTTTTTTCTTCCCTTTTACTCCAAAAGATTGTACTCAGTTTTGCTGAGTAGGTTTTTCTTGTTTGTAATCTAAGTTTCTTTGCCTTCTAGATTATCATATCCCAAATCCTTAGTTCCTTAAACATAGAAGCTTTTAGATCTGTGTGATTCTAATTGTGATTCCATGATATTTGAATTATTTCTCTTGCAACTTGGGACACTGGGAGCTCCGGAATTCAGTGATTATTTTTTTCAGGTCCGTTGTTTTTCCTTTAAGATAGTGCAGATTTTTCCCATTTTTTGATTCTTTTGATTTTTTTTAATCTTTTAGTCTTATGAAATTATTAATTTCCATTTGCCCAATTCTAATTTTAATTATTTTCTTCAGTAAACTATTGTATCTTTTTCCCATTTGGCCAATTTTGCTTTTTAAGGAGTTCTTTTCTTTTTATTACGGTTTTTATTTTCAAAACATATGCATGGATACTTTTTCAACACTGATACTTGCTATATTTTGTGTTCCCAATTTTTCCTTCTCTTCCCCTATCCCCTTTCCTAGATATCAAGTAATTAAATATATGCTAAACATATTAAATCATATATATATATATATATATATATATATATACATATTAATATAATTATCATGCTGCATGAGAAAAATCAACTCAAAATGAGAAAGAAAACAAAATGCAAGCAAACAACAAAAAGAGTGAGAATGCTATATTGTGATCCACACTCACTTCCCACAGTCCTCTCTCTGGGTGCAGATAGCTCTCTCCATCACAAGATCATAACAACTGGCCTTAATCATCTCATTGTTGAAAAGAGCCACATCCATCAGAATAATCTTTTTATTGTCCTATATAATGACCTTCTGGTTCTGCTCATTTCACTTAGCATTAGTACATGTGAGTTTCTCCAGACCCCTCTGAAATCATTCTTCTGATTGTTTTTTATAAAACCATAGTATTTCATAACATTCATAAACCATAACTTATTCAGCCATTCTCCAAATGATGGGCATCCACTCAGTATAAAAAGGGCTGTCACAAACATTTTTGCAAGGGGTTCTTTTCTTTAGTAAATTTTTGACCAGTGGTAAAATTCAGTTTCTTTATATCTTTTTTTCCAGTATTTTTGTGCATCTTTTATTGAGCTGTTACTTCCCTTTTCATCATTTTCTTGCATAGTTCTCATTTATTTTTCCCTCTACTATTCTTATCTCTTTCTTTAACTTTTACAGAATTTCTTTCTGTTCTTGTGTTCAGTTAACCTTTTTCTTTGAGACTTTCTTTGTAAATGTTTTCCCATTATTGTCTTTTTTTCTAAGTTATATCTTGGTCTTCTCTGACACTATAGTAGATTTTTGTGGATACCCTCAGTCTTTTGACATTCACATTGACTGTGTGGTACTTTCCACCATCATCACTGGCAGGTTGCATTTTTAATCCTTGCCAAGATGTCAAGTCTGACTGTCAGCAGTCATAGAAGAGATTATTTCAGATGGCACAGCATGAACAATAGCACCACTAATAGTGCTGGAGTTTTCCTCTCAGTAATTCTCTGTGTCTTCATCTGTTTATACCTCTTGATTAACTTTCTACAACTTGACATGTTATCCAAATGAGAAAGATTGTACCAACAACTGGTCCAATCTAGACCAGAAGTCTCCTTCTGGGAAATTGCCTATAAAATGACCTTGAAGAAAAGTCAAGACATGAGAATTGAGACAAAATTTTGTTCTGCTTCTCAAACTTTCATTTTGCTTCTTTCTGATTTCAACTTATATCCTGTGGACTCAGTTTCTCTTTTGACTGTGTTTATAACATATTCATCTCCTACAGTGATTAAACACTGTGCTCTCTCTCTCTCTCTCTCTCTCTCTCTCTCTCTCTCTCTCTCTCTCTCTCTCTCTCTCTCTCTCTATATATATATATATATATATATATATGTATAGATATATATATATATAGATATATATGTAAATATATATCTATATATATATATATATATATCTATACATATATATATACACACACACACACACACAAAGTAATTTATTGATGTGTGGGTAAGTTTTAAGGATTGAAGATATAATGAAAGCATAGCTCTTATTTGAGCTGAGTTTTGCAGAAAACTAGGCATATGAAAAGATCAGAAAAAGGAGCACATTCCAAGCAACCAATGCAAAGGCAAAGAAATGGAATATAGAATATCATGCACATCAAATGCATCAGACTGACTGTAACTTGCAACAGAGGAAGAGTAGCAGTATTAAAATAAGCCTATAATTGTAGGCTGCAGCCAATAATTGAAAGTCTTCAAAACACAGAAATATTTTACATTGTCTCAGATTCAGGAGATTGCAACTGAAGCTTCTTGAGCCATGGTGTGAAACAGTAAAAGTTTTTGGTTAAGAATAATTTGATAGATAGTTGAAGGATAAAAAACAACAACAACAACAACAACAACAACAACAAAACAAACAAACATAGTTTTGCTCTATTATTAGGACAATGATGTATCATGGCTGGATTAAAATTATTCTAGGAAATCTAGACAGAGACTAATTTTTACACTTACCTTGGAGCATCTGGATTTCTTCATCATTTCCAGAAGTGAATCAGTGCATCTGTAGTTTCATAAACTAAGATGAACTCTTTTTATTTATTGTTCATACCCAAGATTGGAAAAAAGATTGAGTGTTCTAGCTTTTATGAAGTCCAGTTCCAAACTGAAGATATAAAAGGAGGAGAAAATATGATTTATGACTTCATAGTCTTCACAATTTAGTCATAAAGATAAGACTTGTAAGACCAATATCAAAGAACCCTCAAGAAATTTTCACACACACACACACACACACACACACACACACACACACTCGGGTCTATTTATTATACTTTTAATGGAACTAGGCATCATTTCAGCTGTTCTGGATTTGAAATTGTATAAGAAAAATGACAAATCCTTTGACCTGTGATCAAATAATTGAACACACATGTTGAGGACAATGAAAGAAAAATCTAGAAAAGAAAACATTCATTTTTACTAATGTTCCAGGGAAGGGAGAAGAACAGGACATGCATGAAGAGATGTAGATGTGGAAGTGACAGTGGTGTAAAAGTAAAAATTTTCAATAAAATTTATTTCAAACTAAAATGTGATCTAATGTCATTGTGGAAATATTCATGATCAGGGATGAACTTTAATGGGACCTCAAAGGGAAAATAGGGTTTTTAAAAAGGGAGAAGATTGATTATGGCCATACCAAGGGCAATTGCATGGAAGCAGGAAGGAATGTCATGTATGCAAAATGGCAAAGGTATTGACAATTCATATCAAAAATTTCATTAAGTATCCCTAATATACATCATTGCAGTCACTCCTTCTTCCAATGCAGAACACAATTGCTGTACAACTTAGGAGATGATCTTTATTTACTTTAGTTAAACCATAATAAACTCATAACCCACATAGTGAAATGATCTAAGCTGGATGACAGATATCCAGTGCATGTGGAAGACTGCATTAGACATTTTCACAGCTCAATAGGACCAGAAAAAAAAGGTTTTCATCATATTGTCAAGATAAGAGAAGATAAAGATGAGAAGGTCAAGTAGAGTAAATTAACACAAGCTATTATATGTCAGGTTGAAAATCTTGAACTTAACCCAGTAGGCATCTAGGAAACATGTTAAATTCATGGATATGTAAATAATATTCTTGAATGGAAAATTGCATTTTTTAAAAGGCAATTCCTCTTCTGGCCCCAGAGGATTACTAGGATGGAGAGAGATTGACATTAGCAAATATAGGTGAGTCCAATGCAAATGTTTGCAGTTCTAATGATTTCTGAAGTATTGTTAATACTGTTTATATCCTGGTTCCAAAGATTGTTTCACACATTCCATCTCATTAATCCTCACATTATTCCCATGTGGTATATAGTTGACATGTATTATCCATTTTTCACAGATGGTTTAAAAAACAACAACAACAAACAAATCTGAAAACAAAGAAGTAAATGAATTGCCCCCAGTTCCCTTCTGGATAAATGTAAGTTTCTTGCAGATCTGTGCTCTAGCTAACAGATCAAACCAACTGATCACACAAAGTTCACACAAAGACCTGTAACTATGCTGGGCATTACTATGCTGAAAGATAAATATTTAAATCAAATTCCCTTGATTTAGTAAAGTATTTGCTAAATAAACAAACAAACAAAAAAACAAAAACAAAAACAAACAAACAAAAAAAAAACAACTTAAGGACAGCCTTACAAAAACTGTTGGGAAAATTCACCTGACCTTTAAAAAAAGAAAACTTTGAATTAGGAGTGAAATTATTCTTCAGTGAAAAATACAAATACATAAAATTTTATATTCAAGTATTATTTGATTAACTATCAGAATGAAAACATATTTAAATTTGGCAAACCAAAGGATTATATCTTGAATTCATATAAATTTGGAATTTTTAAATATTTCTACATTTAAAGGAAAAGTTCAAATAAATTTTGGGAAGAAGTGGAAGCAAGAGTTCCAAAGAATTTATATGTATTTATATTATGCATCATATATGCACATAGGTATATAAACATATATATTTCATATTCATTTACAATCTAGGTTATGAAATTTAGGACTTATTTAATTAAATGATTATTTTTCAAAATGTTTTGTAATGTTCTACACAAAGAATTTCAACTTTGAAGCAGACAGAAATATGGATATGAACCTAAAGAGTGAAATCTTCTGCAGGAGGGAAGGACAGCAACCATTACAAAGAGAACAAAAAAGTAAAAGATCTCTAATGTAATTTGTTAAGAAACTGTAAACCAGAATTTCCCAAAGTTTACTACGCTAGGGTGCTGAGAGTCATGTGATTTCACTTATCAATTAAAACAAAGACAATTTTCCTATAGTGAGTCTTCTTTTGAAAAACAATCTTCTAGAGCTTAATATGCTATCTCTCTTCTCAGAAGAGTCTTTGAACAGACTTTAGTGATAAAAGAGACCTTCATTCAGTAAAATTTTGCTGACAGTTGAGAGCTGAATGCTACATTTTGTACCCTTAAGATAATGCAATTGTGTGGCTCTGGTAACCGTTATGCCTTTTGGTTATAATGAATCAGTGATTGACAATTCTAATTAGAAGTCTTGATTTGTACAATCTGAGAGTATTTCCTAACAACTTCATAGTCTATTACATCTCCTCTGCTGTGCCATAAGGCAAAAAAAAAATAGGATATTTTATAGATAATTTAATATATGTTGCTGTCAATTATTGTTTGCTTATACTGAAAGGTTTTATTGGTTTTGAAGCATATCATTTTTGGATGTACTGCTATAATGGCTTTATAGATATCTCCCAAGGCCTCAATATTTTTGCTCTAAACAGTCAAAGATATTTCAAATTGGCATAGACAGATTATTGGTTTTTTATTGTATTCAGAATGCAGTATATTTCAGGTGCCTAGATTTATATTTTTTCAATGGGAAGTTTCTTTCCCTCCCCATCCTTTATCTTTCAACAAAGGTGAGTGATAATGGGATACAGTAATCAGAAGAAAATGACAACATTAAAAATGTGGTTCCTTCTTGCAAAGTCATGATGGAAAATCATATTTTTGGGCACTGAAAACACTAGAAAAATTGGTGTTCATTTCTCTTTATAATATGACATGTGTTAAGAAATGTTTAAATATATTTTTCACATAGAAATATCTTCAAAAATCTTTTAAACTTCAAAATGGATAATTATAATATATATTTGTTTCTTTGCATTTCAATTAGTATCTGCAAGATTGAACTTTTGATACTTACTTTACATATAGACAGAAAAAGTGAAATTATAAAATGTAAAATACTTCTTTATATAAAGTAATGCAATAATAAACTGAATGCTTTCCTTCATTTCTCTGAGGTTTCTTTTATAAAGCAGAGTTTTTCATCAAAATATATCTTATCTTTTTTGTACGTGGATATAAATCCACTTGTGCTTTTAGAATTAAAAAAAAACACTATATAAAATAAAAATATACCTTTATTTATTTATTTCTACTGAAATTCCCAGTAGAGCAGTTTGAGCTTAACTGCATCTGCTAGAAATTAGTATGTTAACATTTAAAAAACTAAATTTAAAGATGGACTATCAGTATGATTTCTATAATAGTGTAAAAAGAGAAAAAAAAAACTTTGGCACATGTAGATAAGGATGCTATTGGGATAGTCACTTGAAGTATTAGCTTTACATAGAGATAATGCAAAGCATAGCGGGACAATTATGATAGGCTGATTCATCTTTTAAAATCATATATTTTATTTTGGCATTTTATGAAGCATTTCTCATTTCTAGGGTTTCAGAATTCTATGATGTTCTCAATGATATCATCATTCCAGTCCTGAGTGATATCTCCTTAATCCAAGAGAAGTATTTTGCTGAATAATATATTTTTCCTTCACCAAAAGTATATGATGACTTCTAAAACAAACAAATCAACGCACATATAAATTCAGCACACATTTCTTGAAAACTATAACATGATATGCATATATCATATGCACACATATATGCATGTATATTTTTATATATACACATACAAATATATATAATATACATGTCTATATATCTCTATCAATAGATCTGTCCATCTATTGATCTATATTTACATGCTGGGGGTAGAGAGAAAAACACACAAGAGAAAGAAATGAAAATGAACACTTCTTAGAACTAGAACAGGTTAAAAATAGGCTGAATTTACTTGGGGAAATCATTAACTATTTTAATATTATAAAACTTATCTCTGAATTAAAAGCATGTGTTTTAGATCAATATTCCTAATTGACATTGTATAGTGGTAAATCATGGAACATGGCAAGTGGGTAACACAATGAAGAAAGGAGAAGGAGAAATGAACAAACATTTATTAAATACCTAATACATGCTATAGTATTAATATCATTTCACTTGATTCTTAAAATAGACTGCTAGGTAAATGCTATTATTATGCTCATTCTACAGCAAATGAAACTGGGGTCTGATTTGAATCAGGAACAAATAAAAAGATGTTGGGCTGGTCAAATAGGAACAATTACAATTAACTAATATACAACCCTATGCTTTATTGATCTCCCTAAGATAACAACAGGATATCTCACTGCATGCTAGATGGATTTCTTGTGGTTAATTAATGAGCAGCTGTGGAAAGGATGGGAAGATATGGATGGATTTCTATCTGTATTTTTGGAGAGAGAAGATACTCACACAAATAATATCATAAATCCATTGTAGTATTGGAATCCAAAAAGTATGAAGAGGTAAACATATTTATGAGAAATATGTCCACAATAAAAATTTAAAATAATTGTTATTAGGATCAGCTTTTTTTTTTTCTTTACTCCGGAGACAAAATAAAATATAAAGAACACCACATTATAAAATAACAACAGTACAATTCTGGAAATAATTATCACAGAAGCTGACATCTTTGGGTTTTGTTATTATGATCTTCTCAGAACTATGACTATAGTTGTCTTGAGGTTGCTTTAGCATGATCTTCTCAGAATGGTGACCATAGAGACTAAGGCCATCCTCCTTACTTTTATAAAATTGCAGTATTAGTTATGTGACCACAGGTATAAAAAATATTGAATGGATACTTTTCTCAATGCATTTTCTTCTCTCAGAATGTTTTAAAGACAGTCTTTCAGATGCTCACCTACATTTTCATTCCTTTATTCTATGTAGTCTTAGACTTAAAAGTAATGAAATGTCGAAAGCAATGTTTTGCACAAAGTCCTGTGCCAATTTACTATCAGGGATGTATCAAATATCAAAGTAATTTGAGTCCCAGCCCATTTGTATGCTACCAATTTTGACTTTGCAACATTATCTTTTTTAAATAGCTTTTTATTTATAAGATATATGCATGGGTAATTTTTCAGCAATGGTCCTTGCAAAACCTTCTATTCCAACTTTTACCCTCTTTCCCCCCATCCCTTCCCCTAGATGGCAGGTAGGCCAATACATGTTAAGTATATTAAAGTATAAGTTATATACAATATATGTATATATGTCTGTACAATTATCTTGTTTCACAAGAAAAATTGGACTTTGAAACAAGGTAAAAATAACCTGAGAAGGAAATCCAAAATGCAAGTGGACAAAAACAGAGGGAATGGAAATACTATGTTGTGGTTCATATTTATTTCCCACAGTTCTTTTGCTGGATGTAGCTGGTTCTCTTCATTATTGAATAAGTGGAACTGATTTGGTTCATCTAATTGTTGAAGAGAATCACATCCATAAGAATTGATCATCAAATAGTATTGTTGTCAAAATATATAATGATCTCCTCATCCTGCTCATTTCACTTAACATCATTTCATGTAAGTCTCTCCAGGCCTTTCTAAAATCACCCTGCTGGTCATTTCTTACAGAACAATAATATTCCATAATTTATACACCACAATTTATTCAGCCATTCTCCAATTAATGGGCATCCACTCAGTTTCCAGTTTCTGGCCACTATAAAGAGGGCTGCCACAAACATTTTTGCACATACAGGTCCCTTTCCCTTCTTTAAGATCTCTTTGGGATATATGGGTATGCATAGTTTGATAACTTTTTGAGCATAGTTCCAAATTGCTCTCTAGAATGTTTGGATGTATTCACACCTCCACCAATAATGCATCAGTGCCCCAGTTTTCCCACATCCCCTCCAACATTCATCATTCTCTTTTCCTGTCATCCTAGCCAATCTGAGAGTTATGTAGTGGTATCTCAGAATTGTGTTAATTCTCATTTCTCTGATCAATAATTATTTGGAGCATCTTTTCATAGCTAGAAATAGTTTCAATTTCTTCATCTGAAAATTGTCTGTTCATATTCTTTGACCTGTCAATTATTGAATGGCTTGATTTCTTATAAATTAGAGTCAATTTCATATATATTTTAGAAATGAGCCCTTTATCAGAACTTTTGACTGTAAATTTTTTTTTCCTAGTTTATTGCTTCCCTTCTAATCTTGTCTGAATTACTTTTGTTTCTATAAAAGCTTTTTAATTTGATATAATCAAAATTTTTATTTGGGATCAATAGTTCTCTAAATTTAGGATCTCTAGGATTTTTTTTTTGCTCACAAATTCTGTCCTCCTCCAGAAATCTGAGAGGTAAACTGTCCTATGTTCTTCCAATTTATTTACAATATCATTCTTTATGTCTAGAACATGAATCCATTTTGATCTTATCTTGGTATGTAGTATTAGATGTGGGTCAATGCCTAGTTACTGCCATACTAGTTTCCAATTTTCCCATCAGTTTTTGTCAAATAGTGAATTCTTACCCCTAAAGCTGGGGTTTTGGGTTTGTCAAACACTACATTGCTATACTATTTGATTATTTTGTCCTGTGAACCTAACCTATTCAATTGATGAACTAATCTACTTCTAAGCCAATACCAAATGGTTTTGGTGACCACTGCTTTATAATATAGTTTAAAATCTGGTACAGCTAGGCCACCTTCATTTTTTTTCATTAGTTCTCTTGAAAGTCTTGACCTTTTGTTCTTCCATATGAATTTTGTTGTTATTTTTTCTAGGTCATTAACATAGATTGGGAGTCAGATTGGTATAGCACTGAATAAATAGATTCATTTAAGTAGTATTGTCATCTTTATTATATTCACTCGCCCTATCCAAAAGGACTTGATATTTTTCCATTTGGTTAAATCTGACTTTATTTTTGTGGAAAGTGTTTTGCAGTTTTGCTCATATAGTTCCTGACTTTCCCTTGGCAGATAGATTCCCAAATATTTTATACTATTGGCAGTTACTTTAAGTGGAATTTCTCTATGTAACTCTAATTATTGGATTTTGTTAGTGATATATAAGAATGCTGATGATTCTTGTGGGCTTATTTTGTTTCCTGTAACTTTGCTAAAGGTGTGGATTATTTCTAATAGCTTTTTAGTAGAATCTCTGGAGTTCCCTAAGTATATCATCATATCATCTTCAAAGAGTGATAATTTGGTTTCCTCATTACCTACTCCAATTCCTTTAATCTCTTTCTCAACTCTTATTGCCAAAGCTAGCATTTCTAATATAATATTGAATAGTTATGGTGATAGTGGGCAACCTTGTTTCACTCTTGATCTTATTGGAAGTGGTTCCAGTTTATCCCCATTACATATGATGGTTACTGGTGGTTTAAAATAGATACTATTGACTATTTTAAGGAAAAATCCATTTATTTCTATACTCTCAAGTGTTTTAAATAGGAATGGATATTCAATTTTATCAAATGCTTTTCCTGCATCTATTGAGATGATCATATGTTTTTTTCTTAATTTGGTTATTGATATAGTCAATTATGCTAATAGTTTTCCTAATATTAAACCAGCCCACATTCCTGGTATAAATCCTACTTGGTCATGGTATATTATCCTGGGGATGATTTTCTGTATTCTTTTTGCTAATATTTTATTTAAGATTTTTGCATCAATATTCATTAGGGAGATTGATGTATAATTTTCTTTCTCTGTTTTCAACCTACCTGGTTTTGTGTTCCAAATTTTCCCCTCCATTATCCCCATCCCCACTCCTAGACAGCAAGTAATCCGATATGTGTTAAACATGTGCAATTCTTCTATATACATTTCCACAAATATCATGTTACACAAGAAAAATTGGATCAAAACAAAAAAAATGAGAAAGAAAACAAAATGCAAATAAACAACATCAAAAAGAATGAAACTACTATGTCGTGATCCACTCAGTTCCCACAATCCTCTCTCTGGTTGCAGATGGCTCACTTCATCACAAGACCATTGGAACTGACCTGAAAAATCTCATTTTGAAGAAAGTCCCTTTTATCACAATTGATAACTGTATAATCTTTTGTTGTTGCTATATACAATGTTCTCTTGGTTCTGCTCACTTCACTTAGCATCAGTTCATCTAAATCTCCTCAGGCCTCTCTGAAATCATCCTCTTGATCATTTCTTACAGAATAATAATATTACATAACTTTCATGTACCATAACTTATTCAGCCATTCTCCAATTCAGTTTCATTTTACAAAAAGTGCTGTCACAAATATTTTTGCACATTTGAGACCCTTTCCTTCTTTTATGATCTTTTTGGTATTCAGACCTAATAGAAATATTGTTGGATTAAAAGTTATGTACAGTTTGATAGCCCTTTGGCCATAGTTCCAAATTGTTCTCCAGAATGGTCGAATCAGTTCACAACTTCACCACAGTGTATTAGTGTCCCAGTTTTCCCACATCTCCTCCAGCATTTATCATTATCTTTTCCTGTCATCTTAACCAATCTGAAACTTATGTAGGGATACCTCAGAGTTGTCTTAATTTGCATTTTTCTGATCAATAGTGATTTAGGGCACCTTTTCATATGACTAGAAATGCTTTTAATTTCATCTGAAAATTGTCTGTTCATATCCTTCGACCATTTATCAATTGGAGAATGGCTTGAAGTGTTATAAATTTGAGCCAGTTCTTTAAATATTTTAGAAATGAGGCATTTATTAGAACTCTTGAATGTAAAAACTTCAATTTTATTGCTTCCCTTTTCATCTCGTCTGCATTGGTTTTGTTTGTACAAAAACTTTTTTAACTTAATAAAGTCAAAATTATCCTTTTTGTTTTCAGTAATATACTCCAGTTTTTCTTTGGCCATGAATTCCTGTTTTCTTCAAAGATCTGAGAGGTAAACTATGTTTTGTTCTTCTAATTTGCTTATAATAACATTCTTATGTCTAAATAATGAACTTCAATGCTTTCTTGGTACAGGATGTTAGGTTTGTGCCAATGCCTACTTTCTGCCAGACTAGTTTCCAATTTTCCCAGCAGTTTTGTCAAATAGTGAATTCTTATCCCCAAAGCTGAGATTTTGGGGTTTGTCAAACACTAGGTTATTATAGTCATTAACTATTTTGTCCTGTGAACCTAACCTCTTCCACTGATCAACTACTATTTTTTAGCCAGTCCCAAATGTTTTTGATGACTGCTGTTTTATAATATAGTTTTAGGTCTGGCACAGCTAGGCCACCTTCATTTGCATTTTTTTCCATTAATTCCTTTGAAATTCTTGACCTTTTGTTCTCCCAGATGAACTTTGCAATTATTTTTTCTAGATCTGTAAAATAGTTTCTTGGGAGATTCATTGGTATTGCACTGAATAAGTAGATGAATTTAGGTAATATTGTTATTATCACTTCCATCTTTCACTGAATCATTGTGGACAATTAAAGAAACAGACAGACAGAAAGACATATACACAGACATGCAGAGTGAGAGACACACACACATAGAGAAAGAAAGAGAAAGAGAGAGAGAAATTAAGAGGGAGAGAGAAATTAAGAGGCATAGAGAGAGATTAAGAGATGGGGGAGAGAGAGAGAGAGAGAGAGAGAGAGAGAGAGAGAGAGAGAGAGAGAGAGAGAGAGAGAGAGAGAACAAGAAATATGGAGAACTTGAATAGCCTTCCAAATCTCTGAAAGACTTCTAGTTTTAACAACAACACTGATTATACCAAAGGTCCCATTCTATTAATTCAGTCATCATGGTCTCTAGTATTTCACAATTTTCTCTGGTATTTCACAATTTATATTTTAACAAACCAATAGGTGTTAGAAATTGAGCATGTGATTAAATCAAAAGTAAACTGATAAAAATGCAGTCGAATTTGTCATGGGTATGGGGCTAAAAGGTCTCTCCATATAGAAAACAAAACAAGACAAAACAAAATACAAAGCATAATAATACTCATATGGCACAAACAGAAAGCATATTTTCCCATAATAAAAGAAATTATAGGTGACATTCCCCATGGCACTCAGCACAAATAATCAAAAGTCTTATTGTGAATTCTATTCTCTCCTTAAGTGAATAAAAAAGTACATATTCAAGAAGATTTTTTCCATATGTGCCTGTGATAGAGGGTGATAGAGGGTTCTCTTATTAACTTGAAATCCTTTTTAATTAGCTGACATGTTATACTTCTCTCTATTTGTGTACAGTGTGATTTCATCACATTAGCAGAAAATTTAAGGATTGGTCATACCATCAGTGAAATTCTTCCCTAAAGTTTGCACAGCAGATTGGGAATTAGCATGTTAAATGTGTGTACAAATCTCTCAAATCACATTGAGTCTATGTGGTGAACTACTTTATAGCTCAACATAAATCACAAGTATTTTGAAGCCAAGAACACGTTCTGTTCTTCTCAAGTTTTCACCAAATCTTATAGTTCTTAGCAATGTTGGCTTCCCAATATAACATTTTTGCTCAGAGAAGTACAAAGGGTACATTTAACCTAGTCACATTAGTAGGAACATGGATGCTCAGAGCCTAATTTAGAATTTCTATGACAATATCCTTGAGAGAACTTATTGAGCTCAAAAACCACTTCTTTTCTTTTTCCTTTTTCACATTTTTTACAGCACCTGCCTAAAATACGGAGTCTCTACTTTTATAGGGAAGATCATGGGAACATGATCTTCCTCCATCTTCTGCAGGAGACTGATTATGTTCTATGGCAAATCCAATCAAAGATCTGGGCAATTCAGGTCAAGAATATTGACTATCCTCATTGACTGCTAAAGCATTAGTAAAAATCATTTAATATAAAGGTATTGAGAAGCAAAGTTTAAAACTTATTTACACAATGCTGAGGAAGCTAACCCGTAGAATGTTGAAGAAACAGTGAACTGCCTGTGTAAAAAGAATAATAACTACCATTTATGGAAAATTTTAAGTTTTTCAATATAGCTTATATGTATTATCTCATTTAAGAGTGCAATTTTAATCCACTTTTTCAAATGAAAAAAAAGTGAGCCAGAAAAGTTAGAAGATTTGTCTAGATCACATAGCTAGTAAATATTGAGATAAGATTGTAATGAAGGTGTTCCTAACTTTAAAACCAATGTTCACTCCATTAATAATAATGACAATAATAATTATGTAGTATTTTATATAGTTCACTAAGGTTTTCAAGGCTCTTTATAAACATTTTAATTCTCTTTACAATACTGGGAAGTGCAAGCTATTATTTCTTATTTATTGATGAGCAAATTGATACTGAAAGAATGCTAGCGAATAGGCCAGGGTCACACAGCTAACTTCTGAGGATGGATTTGAACTAAGTTCTTCCTGACTCTAACATCAGTATTCTATACATTATACCGCCTGGATGTCCTACATCAAAGAAATCACCCTGAAGGAAGAGGTTGCTATGGGAGCTTCCTAAATGTTTTTGAAATTAGTTTCAGAAAAATGATGGAGAGGGTTACATTGCAATAAATTATGTGTCTGTCTATTTAGGCTGGGAAATGCATAAAGAGAGCAGAGGTGGACATATTAAATAGAACTCTTACAGGGTACCAGAATCCTGCTTTATTTTCCTTTCTGACAACTTTAAAATTCTATGTCTCTGAATTTCACAACTAAGAGTAGAAAAATATGGGAGAATTATTTAGAATTAAAATGAGATAACTATTAATGTGGGTGGCAAAGAATGACATATGTGCCAGAGCCATTTTTCTTCTTTAATTTCATTCAGAACTATATTTTATTTTTATTTTTTGTAAGAACTGTTTTGTTTCAGTTCTATTGAGTATAAAATATCTTTATCCCACCCCCCCTCCCCGCTGAATGTTCAAATCTTTGGAAATTTTCAAGGCATTTGTGGTTCACACTATAGAAAGAAGAAAGTATTCAAATGATATTCTAAATTGCTCTTCAAAATCATAAAAAGGGGAAAAAAGAAAAAAGAACATAATTGGCTTTTATTGTCTTGGAACATGTATTAGAGTTTATGACAGAAAGCTGAACAAAGGTGAACTGGACATATTTATTTCTAGGATATTGCAATTTGGAGAATATTAAAATAGGCTGGTACTTATGCCAATTAATTTTGAATTGTCCTTAACTATCCAAATTACCTTTGCCATTTACAAATGTAAAACATTTTCTCCAGACTTACTGCAGCACTGGACATAACAAACAGCAGCAATACATTGTTCACCAGTATTAAAGCGACAAGAACCCATGAGAGAAATATTCTGCCTTTTACCTTAATCTGTGGTGGTCTGTCCAGTCATTTTTGGAATTAAAAGTCAGTTCTAGGTTGTGTCCAAGTACGAACTTTTTCAATTTTATGGTTATCTATAAACCAAGATTTAGTGTGTGACTATTTCCCAAAAGCTATAATTTTGGGCTTACTGTAATTAAATTTAAGCTCTTATCTAGTAGAAAGGATGGTAAAATATCTTTTCAAATATGTGTTAGGTCAGGTTTTCAGAAGGTGCAGGCAAGAGTGGTTAAGGTATCCATGATAACAGCCTCCATCCCTCATCAACTCACTAGCAATGCTTGGAGAAGTATAGTTACATTAACATATAATTCATTGAGGAAGCCATTAACTATTAATGTGTTCAGGTAACTAGGAAAAGAGAATTTTAAATTAAATTCACAAGTACTTGCACTATACTGTCTCTGGTAAAAGTAGTTACATTTCTTTATGGCTGGATCTTCTTAGTATTTAGTTCTTTGTTGGGTACAGAAAATGTATTAAGTAAATAGTTCTTGATTTGATTTGTAACCATTATATAGAATTGAGTTAATTTTCATTAGATCTATTTTAAACAGAGAGATACTTATTTAAAAGCAAACTAGTCCTAACCTCTTTATATTTGAGATGTTTTGTTGTGTTGATATGGAGATAGCTTGCTTTTTCATTGCTGGTAAAAAATGTTTAGAGTAAACATATATATATATATATATATGTATGTATACTTATATTGTTTCAATATATTTAAAATGAAACACCAGTACCTAGGGAATTAATTTTATTTCAATGAGCCATCATGACTTATCTGTCTAGCTACAATGGATATGTTTTCACACATAGCCTACAACAGAAACCTGTCATATTAGCTTAATCTGTCCTAGGAAATGTAACTTTTACTTTCTAAAAGTATTTAATAATTTCTTCACACACAATCTCAGACTGTGTTTTTGATCTTCAATTACCTTTTTAAAGGCCTCTTACCTCTTGCTCCATTTTCATTTGAGACAATGTCTTCATCTGATACTTGAATGAAAAGATATGTCTCTCTCATCAACTCTATCTTATTTTTCTTTATTTCCCTACAATGACTTTTCTGATTTATTTCTTTTTTTTCTTTAAATATAAATTTCTTTTGTTTCTTTTTTGATAATTTGTTAATTTTATAATTATATATATATATATATATATATTGACAGTATATATGCATAGGTAATTCTTTTTTTTTTTACAACATTATCCTTTGTATTCACTTTTCCAAATTTTCCCCTCCCTCCCCTAGATGACAGGCAATCCCATATATATTAAATGTGTTACAGCATATCATAGATAAAATATATGTGTGTAAAACCAAATTTCTTGTTGTTCGATAAGAATTGGATTCTGAAGTTATAAGTAACCTGGGTAGAAAGACAATAGTGCAAACATTTTACACTCCTTTCCGATTGTTCCTTCTCTGGATGTAGCTGTTTCTGTCCATCATTGATCTACTGCAACTGAATTGGATCTTCTCTATGTTCAAGATATCCACTTCAATAAGAATATATCTTCATAAAATATCATTTTTGAAGTGTATAGTGATCTCCTGGTTCTGCTTTTTTCACTCAGCATCAGATCATGTAAGTCTCTCCAAGCCTCTCTGTATTCATCCTGCTGGTCATTTCTTACAGAGCAATAATATTCCATAACCTTCATATATCGTAATTTACCCAACCATACTCCAATTGATGGGCATCCATTCATTTTCTAGTTTCTAGCCATTGCAAAAAAAGCTGCCACGAAAATTTTGGCACATATAGGTCCCTTTCTTTAGTATTTCTTTGGGATATAAGCCCAATAGTAGCACTGCTGAATCAAAGGGCATGCACAATTTGATAACTTTTTGGGCATAGTTCCAAATTGCTCTCCAGAATGGTTGGATTCTTTCACAACTCCACCAACAATGCAACAGTGTCCCAGTTTTCCCACATCCCCTCCAACATTCATCATTATCTTTTCCTGTCATCTTAGCCAATCTGACAGGTGTGTAGTGGTATCTCAGAGTTGTCTAAATTTGCATTTCTCTGATCAGTAGTGATTTGGAACACTCTTTCATATAGTGGATATAGTTTCAATTTCATCATCTGAAAATTGTTTGTTCATATCCTTTGACCATTTATCAATTGGGGAATGGTTTGATTTCTTATAAATTAGAGTCAGTTCTTTGTATATTTTGGAAATGAGGCCTTTATCAGAACCTTTAACTGTAAAAATATTTTCCCAATTTGTTACTTCCCTTCTAATCTTATTTACATTAGTTTTGCTCGTACAAAGATTTTTAATTTGATGTAATCAAAATCTTCTGTTTTGTGATCAATAATGATCTCTAGTTCTCCTTTGGTCATAAATTCCTCCCTCCTCCACAAGTCTGAGAGGTAGATTATCCTCTGTTCCTCTAATCTATTTATGATCTCATTCTTTATGCCTAAATCATGGACCCATTTTGATCTTATCTTGGCATATGGTGTTGTGTGGGTCCATATATAATTCTATCATACTAATTTCCAGTTTTCCCAACAGTTTTTTGCAAATAATAAATTCCTATCACAAAAGTTGGCATCTTTGGGTTTGTCAAACACTAGATTGCTATAGTTGTACCATATTTTGTCCTGTGTACCTAATTTGTTCCACTGATCAACTAATCTATTTCTTAGCCAATATCAAATGGTTTTGGTGACTGCTGCTTCATAATATAGCTTTAGATTGGATACAGCTAGACCACCTTCATCTGACATTTTTTTCATCTTGAAATTCTCAACCTTTTGTTCTTCCATATGAATTTTGTTGTTATTTTTTTCTAGGTCATTAAAATGGTTTCTTGGGAGTCTGATTGGTATAGCACTATAGATTAGTTTGGGGAGTATTATCATCTTTATTAAATTCACTAGGCCTATCAAGAGTACTTAATGTTTTTCCAATTATTTAAATCTGACTTTATTTTTGTGGCAATTGTTTTGTAATTTTGCTCTTATAATTCCTGACTTTTCTTTGGTAGATGGATTCCCAAATGTTTTATACTCTCAACATTTGTTTGGAATGGAATTTCTCTTTGTATCTCTTGCTGTTGCATTTTGTTGGTGATGTATAAAAATGCTAAGGATTTATGTGGATTTATTTTGTATCCAGCAACTTTGCTAAAGTTGTGAATTATTTCTAATAGCTTTTTAGCAGAGTCTTTGGGGTTCTCTAAGTATACCATCATATCATCTGCAAATTGTGATACTTTGATTTCCTCATTTTCTACTCTTATTCCTTTAATCTTTTTCTCCATTCTTCTAGCCAGGGCTAGCATTTCTAATACAATATTGAGTAGTGATGGTGATAGTGGGCAACCTTGTTTCACTCCTGATCTTACTGGGAAAAGTCCCAGTTTATCTCCATTACATATTATGCTTACTGAGGGTCTTAAATATATGCTCCTGACTATTTTAAGGAATAGTCCATTTATTCCTATACTTTCAAGTGCTTTTAGTAGGAATGGATGTTGTGTTTTATCAAATGCTTTTTCTGCATCTATTGTGATGATCATATAGTTTTTATTAATTTGATTATTAATATGGTCAATTATATTAATAGTTTTCCTAATATTAAACCAGCCCTGCATTCCTGGTATAAATCCTACTTGATCATAGTGTTTTATCCTGGGGATGATTTTCTGAAGTCTTTTTGCTAACATCTTATGTAAGATTTTAGCATCAATATTCATTAAGGTCTATAGTTTTCTTTCTCAATTTTCAACCTACCTGGTTAAGGTATCAGTACCATGTCTGTGTTATAAAAGGAGTTTGGTAGGACTTCATCCCCTATTTTTTCAAATAGTTTATATAACATTAGGGCTAATTGTTCTTTAAATGTTTGGTAGAATTCACATGTAAATCCATCTGGACCTGGGGATTTTTTCCTGGGGAGTTGATTAATAGCATCTTCTATTTCTTTTTCTGAAATGGGACTATTTAAGCAGTTTACCTCCTCCTCTGTTAGTCTAGAAAGACTATATTTTTTGGAGGTAGTCATTCATTTCACTTAAGTTATCAAATTTATTGGCATAAAGTTGGGCAAAGTAATTCCTTATTATTGCTCTAATTTCCTCTTCATTGGTGGAAAGATTTCCCTTTTCTTTCTTAAGACTAACAATTTGATTTTCCTCTTTCCTTTTTCTGATTAGATTTACCAAAGGTTTATCTATTTTATTGACTTTTTCATAAAACCAACTTTTTTTTTAAATTTATTAATTCAAGTTTTTTTTTTTTTACTTTCAATGTTATTGATTTCTCTTTTTAATTTTAGAATTTCAACTTAGTTTTTGGTTAGGGGTTTTTCATTTGGTCTTTTTCTAGCTTTTTGAGTTGCAGGCCCAATTCATTGGTCTTCTCTTTCTCTATTTTATTCAAGTAAGCCTCTAAAGATATAAAATTTCCCCTTATTACCGCTTTAGCTGCATCCCACAAATTTTGGTATGACATCTCATCATTGTCATTATCTTGGGTGAAATTATTAATTGTTTCTATAATTTGCTGTTTCACCCAGTCATTCTTCAAGATGAGATTATTTAGTTTCTAATTACTTTTTGGTCTATTTACCCCTAACTTCCCCTCTTCCCCCAGAAATGACTCAGAGGTGGTTAGCACAGCTGAGTTGTGAGGAGTGCCCAGTGAAGGACCCCTGCTGTGTGGCCTAGTGACTGCCCTCAGATTTGAGGCTAAACTGTGAAAGTGCCACAAACCCCATCCAAAGCCTCCTGTGGGGGCCGTGGATATTAGCAGCTGATGAGAAAATCCCCTGCACTCAAACCAGAAGTGTCTGCCCAGAAAGCACAGTCCCAGCTGTGAAGGTTTCTGCTGCTGTGGGAGTTTTGCTGCTTAGAGAGTTGCGCACTGCCTCAGGCTGAGCCCCCTACTATGTGGATTAGAGGCTGCCCCAGGTTGTGTCCCACTGTTCAGGTTCTTAACTGCCCCAAGGAAAAGCCCGGGATAGCAGAAGGAGGCTGCACAGCTGTGCTGAGATTGGTGTTAGGTCACTTCTGGTTTTGGGGTGATTATATTTTCTGGCTTTTTATTTTAAAGTGACTTTGATTTCTCTTCTGATCTGCTGTTTTACAAGTAGAGTAGAGCTATCAGCCTATGCCAGATTCCTCTTTCTCAGTAGATTCTCTGATCCCAGAGTTCTCCCCAGCCAGTTTGACACAATGTGCTAGCCCCTAGTCCAATTCTGTCTGTGCTGGTCTTTTTTTTTCCCTCCCCTAGGAACCGACCTTTTCTGTCGAAATTTCAGATTCTCTTCAGCTGGTATGTTGTGCTTCTAATCCTTGTGGTTTTTATCAGTCTAGCCTTATTGTTGAGACTGATTTAACTAGTTGGTATTGAAAGTAGAAGGGAGCTTAGAAATTCCAGTGTATCTTTTCTGCCATCTTGGCTCCACCCCCCCCCCAATCTCTTTCTTTATGCAATTATCTCTATTTGTTCTTGCAATGCTATTTTATCGAGAAAGGATCCATATTTGTGTCCTTTACATTGTTCCCTCTTGATCTTGTTTTTCCCTCTCTCTTTCTCTCCTGCTGCTTATTAACGTTTTGTAATGTCTACTATATAAGGCAAATAAATAATGAAAACACTTTCACTATATTTAACTGTCTTTCTAAAATTTTATGAAAGCATTATAATTATATTTACATTTCAAAAAACTTAATATATCTCTATCTATGTATCAATGTAATCAGATTTGAAATACCTGGGAGATATAACATCATAAGCTAAGGTATTCTAAGAAACTGCATATTAGTGTTTTAATTATTTACCCATAACCACAAAGTTGACAAATCTTAGCAATGAGATCTGAACCCAAGTATTCCTGATTTCATGTTTAGTATATGTTCCCCTTTATATCCAAACTCATCAATAATGTAAAATACTTGATTTGCCTTTGTTTTCTCTTGTGAAAATCTTTATTTTCTTGTAGTCAGATTTCAAACAAATCAAAAATCAGAAATTTCATTCCAAAATGATCTTTTCTTGACTAAATTGACCAGTTCTTGCCCAACCCAATTCCATGTTGATCATCTTTAACCTTCTCTCAGTTTTGGTTTATTTGACTGTATTCTTTCCCATTGCTTATCCTCTGAAAGGTATGTTCAAAGTACTGATCTCTTAATGAGGGCCTCCCTGAAAAGGTGTACTTGAATCGAGGACAGCAGGGTGCTTATAGTTAAGCACCTTGTCAGTGTGAGATAATAGGTCTCTAAACATATACTTAATGTGATGGTGATTTAATGGGCAATTGGCACATGCTCAGTTGTTGTTGCGATATAATATTAATGAGGTATTTAAGAGAGAATCTCTCAGACACAGACACAGAAGAATAATCTCAGTCACAAACACAGAGAAAACACTTGAGACTCTAGATTCCAGACTCTGGACTCCATCTTTGATCAGCCTTGTGGTGGCCTTCCTGCCTTCTTTACTTCTCCATCTAAAAACCAAGGTCCATCCTGGGACCCTCCAGAAAGCTAGCCCATACATTACATTTTGGCATCCAAACATGGGGCCCCAGGGCATTGAAAAGTAACACACAAATCAGTTTGATTGACACAATTGGTCAAGTTAACTGAAAATGTCACTATAACCTGGAAATAGAGTGAGTATAGAAATAGACAAGCAGGAAACTTTGGTAGGGCTAAATTAGTCACTTTTGTTTTTCAGCCGAAATGGGGCAAATACTAGGAAAAGAGCCCAAGGGAAGTGTGTAGCATTCATTGTTAGATTAATAAAGAACAAGGTTTGTTAATAACTTGGAAGCAGATCACTGGACTCTTAAATATATTAGAGTACACGTCTCCTTGGCTCTCTAAGGAAGAAAAGTTAGAGCCAGATATGTGGGAAATAGTGGGAGAGCAACTAATTGACTATTACGAAGCTATGGGTCCTGATTCAATTCCTGAAGAAACATTCCTTATGTACAATATAAAACAATTGGCTTTAAAGGATCCCATAAGTTCAAAAAGAAGGAAAAGTTTTAAGGTTGACAGCCAGGCAAGGAAGTGTGAGGATAAAGAGCAGGAAGGAGATGGTATTGGCAAAGCAGCTGAAAAACATGGAAAATTGGACAAGAAAGGAGTTAAGTACAGCACTGATGAACTTAAGGGGCGTGGTGCTTCTCACTTTCACAGCTCAGTTACACCTCAGCAGGCACCCTTAGGGCATTCCCCACCTCCTGACCATCAGGGGTGGAGGGAAGAGGAGGAATGGGAAGGGCAGTGACTCCATAAGCCCCTCCCATCAAGAGCTTTGCACTAATTAAAGCTAAAGAGGAAGTTCAGGATATATCTGATCTGAGAATAGAAACTTACCCTGTGATTGAATAGTTTGACTCTTCAAGTCAAGAAAAAAGAAAATACACTCCTTTGAATCTGGAAATATCAAAAATCTGAAAAAGGCTGGTACTCTTTTTGGGTCTATATTATTTTATGTTAAGATGCTATTAGAGAATTTGGCTTTTTTAGTTTTAACCCCTAATGATTGGAAATCTATAGCAAGAACATGCTTAGAACCTGGACACAATTTGTTGTGGCTTTCTGAGTATGGTGAACTCTTCAGAATACAAGACCCACAAAGTTGGCAACCTGGAGTTAATATACAAATCACCTTTGATCAGGTACTTATGCAGACAAATTAATTTACACAAATTAATTACCCTATGGCAGCATATAAGCAAATTGCTTCTCCTTCAATCAAAACATGGGGCACCCTCTCAGGAAAGTAAGATAGAGGAGAAGCCTTCATGAAAATAGTACTAGATCCAAATGAACCCTTTGCTGATTTTGTGGGATGTTTGCAGACAGCTGTCATTCAAACTATTGGTGAAAATACAGCAACAGGAATAATGCTAAAACAACTTGCTAAAGAAAATGCTAATGAGGTTTGTAGAAGAATTATACTATGACTACACAAGGATGCTCCTTGAGTAGATCATAAGATGCTGTGCCACAGTGGGCACAAATACCTTTTATAGCCAGGCTATGATATAGACTTCCCAAGATCCAAACATGGGAAGACAAAGTCCCTTTGGGCAAGGGACTTCCAGAGAGACTCATCAATGCTTTCACTGTGGTAAAGTAGGGCATCTGAAAGCTCAATGTTGGTATAGAGACAGAGAAAACAGAGATGATATGGAGAGATCCAGAAAATGGTGAATGGAAGGGACCAGATAAGTTAACTGTTTGTGGAAGAGGGTTTGCTTGTACTTCTACAGATGGAGAAGGAATCAGATGGTTGACAACAAGCCATATTTGCCTTGTCCATTGGAGAGAAACAGAGTAGACCCTTGAAACAAAGGAGAAGACCCAAGAAACATTGGGTGGTTCTATCTCTGATATGTCACTGAAAAATCCTGGCAGTTAACCCTAATGTATAGCAATTGACTCATGAACATAAAAAAAAGTGTTGATTAGACTGACACAGGACTTTAAAACCAGCAGGAACCATTGGATTCCCTGTGTCTTCTCTGTTTCTATGCCTGAGATTTTTCTTTTGTGTCTTTGTCCTTGAGAAACTCCTCTGTCTCTTTGTCTGAGAAATTCTCTCTGAAATGCTTGAGTACCATTACATCACTAAACACTTGAGCATATGCCAACTGCCCATTACATCACCATTACATTAAGCATATGTTTAAAGAACCATTATCCCACACTGAGTAGATGCTTAACTAAAAGTTAAGCTGTCCTTGATTCAAGTACACCTTTTCAGAGTCATATATTTTTTACCTTTTCTTTTTGTTATATATTATCATTTCAAACAAAATATAAGAATGGGTTAAAATCTGAGGAAAAAACCCCTAATATTGAAATGTAGGTTGAATTGTTTATGAAAGGCTGGCTTAGGTCAGGAATATTGTCGACTTATTTTTCAGAGACTGATATTCCATGGCACATAATCATAGGGCACAATTACAGAATGTAAACATTAAAAAACAAAACAAAACAAAACAAAAAACTTATTTTGGAATTTAAATATCTTGTTGTCTTATTTTTATCAGTATCTCCTGACTTTTCATGTTATTCCATAAAGAGTAAGGATCTCTAGAGACTTGAAAAATGCAAAAACTGTGCTTAATGGTTTATTTATTTCATTTTAATTTGCGCTTATTCATTCTTGAAAGAGTCTGAATGAGCTCAGATGGAATGACAGGATAAATGTCCTAATATTGACATAATTTTTTATAAAACACTAGTATCAGTAATCATACTCCAATTATTAATCTGACTGAATAATAAATGATTGCACTTAAAATATCTCTATCATTGAACATTATAATCAGATAAAAATGCTACATATTAAGATTTTCCAGTGTCTGTATTGTCCCTATGAATTTTTATTCATATATCTCAGCTGATCATTTTTTGTTAATTAATGAAACTTGCCTCATGGTTGTATCTCTTTGTTTTACCTTAATTAACACAATTATTATTCCAGGTGTTGTTTCTACTTAACTCTTAATTTTACTTTCCATTCACCCATGTCCAAATTCTGATTCCAGCAACATTTTCTGCTCCTACTTGCTACCCACTTTCACACTCCCTTAGCCAATCCACTATTTCCTAGACAATCATTATATTCTTCTTTAATTGAATTGAAATTGATTGAACTGCATTGCTCACCTTTATGGAAAACATAGCAAAGTAAGAAAAGCTCGGAGTGGCGATTGGCCACTGGGGTGGAGAAACAAAGATGGATCAAGAATCTATCAGTGAGAAGAATAGGTAAGGATGAGTATTATTGGACATTTGAATGAAAAGGAAAAAAAAACTATTTTCAGATAAAATTAAACTTAGTAAAGAATGCCATCCATCAATACTTGGGAATTCACGTATAGGTTCTTGAATTCTCTTTAATTATATCTAGAAAAGTCTCTTCTTGTATGCTCACTTAAATTTGTTTTTGTTTTTCTTGAATATTGAGTATTCAAGGTAAAAAGAGTTCTTATTAATTTGTCCATTTTTTTCTGCAAAAATATTTTGAATAAATTAGATATTAAATAGTATTTCATGAGATAATATAAAAATCTAGTCATTCTTTATTCAAATTATTTTATAATCCATGTTATTCATTCATTTATTTATTTACTTTCTGAATTATTTTGAATTATTTTTATATTTAAAGGAACTTTTGAATATCCACTATGCAAAAACAACTATGCCAAGTATTCTGGATAATATGAACAAATATAATATGTGGCCTTTGATTTCAAAGAGTAAAATCTAGTAGAATGGATAAAATACTTTTAAAATATATATATAAAGAGAGGCATACAAATCTAGAAGTAATCTTCTACAACTATGGTTATTAGAAGAACAAAAAAGCATTTGAAGTAAAAACAATCAACTTAGAAATATTTTTAAGACAATCATCCATTTCTAACTATTATTATCTGAAAAACACAAATGTATGCATGTGTTTATTTACAATTATTATGTAGTCAATAAAATATTTAACCATGTATTGTGCTTATTTGTTTATTTTAGAAGTTATCTCAATGGACTTGTGGTCATATCCACATAGATACTTCCTCCAAAGTCAGAGAATGCAATCAATGCCTGTTTTTCTATTCCTTGTTGATTCTCATTCATATGCTCCCAATTATGTTTCATAAATGTCCATTTAGTTTACTGCAGGTGTTCATTGAATTCCCTTGATTGGATGGAAAACAATGGGACTCATCCTTAGCTCTTATTACATTACCTAATTGTCAGCCTTTTAAATGTATTTTTATTTAATTATGCATCTCAATGATTATATGCTTGATATTTCTTCTCTTGGGAAATGGGGTAGTGGGTTGTAACTAAGTTGTGTCTATTCTGATCTTCTCAATTATCCTTCAACTTTAATTTTTCAGACATTCTGATGTTCCATAATAGTCATAGAACATAGTTTGTTGGCTACATACAAGGAGTAGGAGCAATGAATTCATAAATTATAAAAAGAGAACAAAATGACAGACAAAAAGTGACAAAAAAAGACATTAAAATTTTCATGGGTTATTGAGTATTCCTATCAGAAGAAGACACCTATGTCTGTGTCCAACTAATTTTCATCTGGTTTTTGATCTCTCTGATTTCTGAATCTTCTCCTTACTCAAACCTGAGCTTCACCATTCAAAAAAAATTGTGGTTTAAATTCTTAGACATCATTCATCGATTTTTTAATTCATGGGTTTGTAGATGGATATTAGTAGAATTTCAACTGGATTAGTCCCTTTAAATTCATGTCTGAAGAATTTTCAGATGTGGTATCTAATACTGAACCCAGGAAATGAAAAAGTATCTGAAAAATATTGGGGAAGGATATATAGATATAATTATGAAGTAAGAATATACTTTATCAAAGGATCTGAAATCTCCCCAAGATTCCTTTTTCCCCACAAACACATAATTTTCACTCCAGAAGATTGGTCTCTCAAAGATTTTCTACACTACCAGATTTTAACTTGATCTGCTTCTTTTTTATATATAATAATTCACTATCACATGAAAGGCTGTCATCTGAATTTTGTTTGTTTCTTTGTTTGAAGGGACATGTCTGCTTCTTCAGGAAAACTATTTCTAGTTTAGTGCTCCTGGCACAAAGCATAGGAGAGCAACATAAACTTATTCCTGACTTCCAGTGGAATGGTATGAGACTAATATAGTAGTGATTATCATGATAATTAATATTCCCCTCCTGCTCCCCACAATTTGTCTCCAGTGAAGCAATTTGAGAAAGGATATTAGCTTATAAGCTGGACTGTTTTTACTAAATGACATAAGAAAAATCTGAGTTATTTTTACCTGGCTAAAATTTGACTCTGTCATTTCATTTGTCTTATTTGCTTTTTGCTTTTGTCTATACAACAAATTAATTTATGGCAAGTATATTGCATTTACTGCTTCAAAGCAACTTATAAAAACTGTAGTGCATTTTTCTTATTGCAACATATAGTAGATATTAAATTAAACATTAGTTCTTGACTATTTCCAGCTCTGGGTTTTATCCTTCATTGGTAAATTCCCTGAATGTGTCACTACATTGAAGGCATATTACATGTATATTATTCAAGTACTATATTATGCTTACTATCTCAAAGAGGGGCTAGGGAAGGAGGGATAGAATTTGGAACTGAAAACATAAAAAAGTTGAAAATTTGTCTTAATATGTAATTGTGGGGAGGAATAAAATATATTTTAATAAGAATACTATTCATAACATCAATAAATTCAAAGAATTGTAGAACTGAAGGGGAGTTCTACATTTTATATCATTTAATACCCAATGTACACATAATTTTGTTGTTCAATCACTGCCCAGTCATGGCTTCATAATCCAATTTGGGTTGATTTTTCTTGTTTTTTTGACAAAGATACTGGAGCAGTTTGCCATTTCCTTTCCCACCTCATTTTATAGATGTAAAAATTGAGGATAATTGGGTTAAATGATGTGCCCAGGGTCACACAGCTAATGTTCAAAATCAGATTTGAACTAAGGAAGTGAATCATCTGATTCGAGGTCTGACTTTCTATCTACCACACCACCTAAGTGCCTTTATCCTCTATATAGATGAACAAAATGAGACTCTAAGAGGGGAAAGCAATCTCTCAAAATCATAAAATTATTTAATGGAAGGAATAAGATTACACACAGAAATTCTTTCATCTAATCACTTTTTTTTACTGTATAAAGGCCATATCCTGTAAGACATTAGTTAATTAATTACCTTTTATTAATCATAAATAATTGCAGGAGTTCCTCATATGTAACTTTTATTCTTTATTTATTCTACTTGGGAAATAATTGTAGACAGTCTCAAGCAGTGTCACAAACAGAAATCCAACCAATGTTTAATGCCAATATAGCTCTATGTAACCTTCAGAATTTTATTTGCTTCCCATAGAATAAACTCATTAGAATGAAAGCACAATGGTGATAGTGTCAAAAGAGAGAAAGGGACATATTTGGGAGATGTAAGCCAAACATTATATAAATACTACTACTACTACTACTACTAATTATTATTATTATTATTATTATTATTTTAATGTTCCAGTTATTACTCCACTAGAGGAAAATGGAATAAAGAATCTTTCTGACAAATCATGCAAAATAGAATATAAAAATTAATAAGAGAAATTGCATTTATTTGAGTTGTGAAGAGAGAGCCTCCAGTACAAGTTCTTCATTTTAAAAACAGGGAAATTGGGACTCATAGAGATGTTGTCCAATGTCAAACAATAGTAAATAACAGGGCTTTGTTTCATTATACTGCCCCCAAAAATCATAGGATTGGAGATATAGAATGGACCTCAGATGCCACTGAAAGACTGCCTCATTTCACAAATGGAGGAAGATGAAGCAAGTTAGCTATATCTGAGCTCTAGTAGGAATAGAGGGGAAAGTGGTAATACAAGGACTTTTTCAACAATTATTTAATGAGGCTAGTCCTAGATATTAATTGAAGGAAAAGGGGACAAGACAAAGTTTCACCAAAATCAGTCAATGGATTAGTGAGAATGAATAAGATTAGATTCCATTTGGAATAAAGATGTTATGTTTATCAAATCAAATATTCAAGTATCCTAAAATTATAAAGCCTTCTATATCCAGCAGACATTATTACAATGTGTAGAATTGATAATAATAATGATAATAATATAATAATAGTAGTAAGAAGAGGGATCTTTCCCTTCCACATCTCCTTTCTCTCTATCTATATCTCTTTCCTTTCCTTTCTCACCTCTTAATTTAATAAGTCAACTTTTCATTTAATAAATTTCTACTGTGTATAGAAAAATGTATAATAGGTACTAGAGGAAATACAAATTAGATAAAAGACAGTTTTTGATCCTGCCCTCATGGAAATTACAGTCAAATTGTAGGAGGATATGTTATATACATGTAATTATTTTGCAAAATAATGCATTAAATATTATATATGGTATATGATTGTAGTAGACTATAATTGCTACAAGAAATGACAAGTAGGATGATTTCAGGAAAAAACTGGAGAGACTTAAATGATCTCATGCATAGTAAAGTGAACAGAACAGAATGTTGCACACAGTAATAGTAATATGGTTCAATTAAAAACTATGAGTGATTTAGCTATTCTCAGCAATACAATGATTCAAGACAATCCCAAAGGATTAATGATGAAGCGTGCTTTCCACCTCCAGAGAAAGAATTGATATTGTTTTGAATACAGACTGAAGCTTGCTATTTTTCACTTTCTTTTATTCTTTTTTCTTTTGAGTCTTCTTGTACAAAATGCCTAATATTGAAATAGTTTGCATAATTGCACATGTATAACATATCTGATTATTTAATATCTGTATGGATGAGTGAAGGGAGGGAGAGATAGGATTTGGAACAAAATACTTAAAAATTGTTAAAAATGGGGGGGCAAGAAAAAAATATATATATATTAAAATACGTTATAAAGTTTTTCAATACTGCAATAGTACTTTGCCAAGAATATCTTAAACTATTTCCTTGGAACTTTATTGATTGGTGAGAGCATCCCATATCTAACCAGACCTAGGCACTGACTGGTTTCTTCCCTGTTAACACATGTGTGTTCCATCTTCCTTCCACCTCTTTTTTGGGGAATAATAATTTAATAGTCTATCATTCAATTGCACTATTTCTGCCAACTATCCTTATGAATTCCTACTTCCTAGCCCACTATTCACCCAAAGTATTGCTATTTCACCTATCAAAGTGTAAAGTTCTTGAGAGCATGGACAATCTGTCTTTTGAATTTGAATTAAATTTCTTGTGCTTAGCTTAATATCTGGTGTCTAGTGAGTGCTTAACTAAATACTTTCCCTCTCATTGATTCATTTTAAAGTACATTATGGAGAGATTGTGGATGGTTGAGGACACTTTAATCTCACTACTCAAAACAAAACAAAAACAAAATATTTTGTCTGATATAAAATGAATTTATTTCTTCTCATGTCAGTGGAATATTCACTCATCTTAAGGCCTCTTGTGATAGTTCTCCCTTTCTATTAGTTTTGATTCAACAATGGGAATTATATCCAAACATGAAGAACACTGAAGATAAATTGACTGAAGTGACAGGGGTGACAGTAGATTTACTTACTTTGTAGATATACCTAGTATTTGTTTCTAGAGCTTCAGAAATCCCTAAAATAAGTTTCTTGGGGCCTGTTTTATCTGAGATGTGTGCTATCAGCACAATGGAGAAAAAAGTGGCTGTGTCAGGACACAACCTTACCTGACTTCTCTCTATTAGTTGGGAGAGACCTCTTTCTCTAACATGATCTTAGACCAATTATCAGAGTGCATCATCTTCAAGAGGGCAACATATCTTAAACCAATGCCCATCGATAAAAGCTTTTCCCATAAACTCTCACTATTAATTAAATCAAATGTAGCTTTTAAATTGATGAGGCTGCAAAGATAAGTTGTTCCTTAAACTCAGTATACTTATCAGTAATATAATATAAAACAAAGCAATGAGCATGAGCTTTTCTTATGAAAAGCCCTGGGTCATCTGCATTAAATTTCCACCGAGCATTCCTGTAGGTATCTAAACAGTTACCGAAGGAAAAATATTCAGATGACTTCTGGCTGAAATCCAAAACATTAAATAGTATCAGATGCATGTCATATCTATTTTATCTTCCATTGGATGGAGTGATTTTTTAAAAAAATGTACTTACAGAAAATGGATAATCACCATGCTTGTAGCAATTGACCTCAGATTCAAGTTTATTATTTTAGATAAAAGAATGCTATCTTTTTTAAAAAAAGTTCATATTTCAAATATATTTTAATTATAGATATGAGGTGAAGTCTGTTTTTTTGAAGATTTTCTCTTTCAAATTTGGCCTTAAAGAATGTATAAGAATGTGAAATGAGGTGCTTTGTGAGGTCTAAGGGGGAAACAAATGTTACTAATAATGAAATTCAGGACTTCAAGAAAACACAAGCAAAAAAAAAAAAAGGTTTCTGAGTCAGACAATCTAAATTTAAATATCGGTAATGGAATCATTTCCCTGTGTGATCTTGAACAAGTCACTTAACTCATGGGTAAAATTGGGCAGTTGAACTATGTCTGCTAAATCCCTTCTAGCTTAAATTGAATATAATCATAGTCATAGATGCAGAGTTGCAAAGGACTCATAAGGTATCTAATCCAAAACAGTGGTTTTACACATGAGGAACTAATGATTAGCTATTTATTTCCATCTCCACTTTTATCTTATGTTCTTCCTCCTTAATTTTTCCTTTTCAGAATCTTATCTTCAAGGCTCAAATGTCACTTTATCCATGAAATCTTCCCTGGGAATTCCAGTTCATATTGATGTTGTCTTTCCTTGAATTCATGAAGCAAAAACTGCTTGTACCAATCATTTGACACATATATACCCTCTTGTATTATTATGTAGTTTCATGCAGGTGTTTCTTGTCTCTACAAAAAAGTTGTAATTCTTTGGAAGCAGAGCTATTTGACTTCCTTACAGGGTCAAACCAACATGGTGCTGAGCACACAGTGGATACTTATTGAATTGAATAATTGAATTGAATATTCACTGAATGTTCATGGAAATACTTTAGTAATTAACTATATATTAAACCATTAGATTTTAACTGCAAGGCAATTAGCATTAAAAATAATTGATTCCATTATGGCTATACTAATTTCACAAAGTGAAAAATGTTTATAATTTTCTATACTGGCCTAAATTTCCCTTTTTTCCAAGGTTAGAGGTCCTCTTGTGAGGCAACCTAAATAAACATGTTTTTACAGAATTTATTAATAAATAATTAAAAAGCTAACTTTTCCACCTAATTTTTTAAAAATGGCTTATCTTCCAAAAATTATTATTACTTGGAGTAGAAGACAATATATTGAGGAGCAGACAATATACTATTTTAGGGTTATGGTTTCTTTTCTCAGTATTTCAAATACCCACTTATAATTAAAGAAGAACAGCTAAAACCTGATCTATTGTAAGGAATCAGATGGAGAAGCTTTTGGGTTTTTCCAAAGCTACTGCTAACTTCAGAAGAAGAGGTTTTAATTCATTTAAAAATATATTTTTAGCTGAGAACTAGAGGCAAAAGGAACCAAACAAAACTGTTTTTGTGCTTTCCTAGGTCTATTCAATAAAAGATCTCCTTGTGCTTTTAAAGTATAAGCTGGTACATGAAGAAATTAAACTATAGAGAAGTTGCTTCAGGGCACCAATATGGGACTAATGGAAGCTCAAGGATGTACAAATAATAATTACATTCTGACTCTTAGGTTCTGTTTTATATAAAATATAAAAATATAAAATTCACTGAGCAATTCTTTATACTTACGTTCTTATGACTTCATGCAGATTTTATAGAGCCCTATGATATAAATAGATCATTCAATTCAGTAAATTAATTAAACACGTATCAAGCATAATTGCATCTAGAGGCAGCAAGGTGGGACAGTGCATAAAGTGCTGAGCATGCAATCAGGAAGTTCCATATTAATGAATTCAAATCTGACCTCAGACGCTAACTGTGTGATGCTGGGCAAGTCACTTAACCCTATTTGCTTTGAAGAAGGAAAGAATAAACCACTCCAGTGTCTTTGCCAAGAAAACCTCAAAAGAGGTCATAAAGTATTGTTCACAACTGAAAAATGACTAAACTGCAAAGTATAATGCAATGAAAAACTGTCTTACTATAATTGGACATCATTAAGAAGAATTTTCGGTATTTTTATATTTCATGTATTTTAGGCAAAATTATATACTAGCCTGAGGTAGGATTATAGTAGCAATAAAAAGACTATGGACATGAAATCTGTTACAGAAAACATTAGTATTTTGTCATTATTTTTACAAATATTTGCTTCCCTTCAATTAGTACCAATATAACAATCTTTGAGAATAATGAATATCAATATAGGCTATTTACAGAATTTTATTGTTATGATAAATTGGTGCATCTGATCTTTTTCATTGGTAGTTGATTTATTTCCTTTTATAATCTTGACATGAATACCTGATCCTTTCATAAGTGTTTTCTTTATTGCTTCTGCATTGCCCTGAAGCTCATTCCCCTTTCTCATTTGTCTCTTCATTTCTCACCCTTTCTCTGTCTAATACATACTGATATTTTTCTCTTCAGTGTCACCTCCCCACCTCCATTTTCTACAGATCATTTTCTACTTCTTACCTTCTTCTTGTTCTATACAAAGCAAACTATATACAGCATAAGTAAGGAATAATTAAAGAGGAAAGCACCAGAATAAATGAATTAATTAGGACTTAAAATAATCCAAAGAAATCAGTTTTATATATATATATGCATATATATATTCTCTTTTTTCATTCTTTCTGGCTCTGTGTCTCTGCCTCTGTCTGTCTTTTCTATCTCTGTCTTTCTGTCTCTGTCTTTATTTCTCTGTCTCTGTGTCTGTCTATGTCTCTTTCTCTCTTTTATCTAATCATATCACAAGTCACTTTGATGCTCTGTATAGGCCAGAAAGTTTTAAAATGTTCACATGTTGTGTACAAGTTATGATTTTCTTTATTATGGAAATCAGCCATGATACATGTTAAGGATGGCTTATGACTACATGTAAAACACTGTGTAATTACACAGCAAATTGTGATCTTTTAAATAAAAATGAATCAGTATTTTAACTTGAAAGCTTAAGGTTTGAAGCTACTTTTTTTTTAGTCAAACCCAGCTTCCTTGGTCCATTGTGGTTTCTGGGGGACTAATTACTCTTAAAAGGTCTCACAGAACTTTATCTTCAAGGTCAATGACAGTGGGTTGTAAAGACCTCAAATACCCTTCTATCAGAAAATGAAACAAAACAAAACTGCAGCCTATTATTGTGCATCTGCATTTTTGTATTTCTGTCTCTGTCAATCTCTTTCCCCACTGCTTTATTAAGATTTTCTCCCTTCTGTTCTAAACTGTCAATTTCTTGTCATTTCAGTTTTTCTTTTCTCTCCAAATAATTTCTTTTATTCTTTTATTAAATCCCTAACTCACTCAGGGGGTTTGTAATTATCCTCTTTTCATTTCAGAAAGCTTAGTTATTGCAGTCTTATTCATTTGTTCTAGAGAATTCTCAATTTCTATAATCACATAGTATTTATTTATTTATTAAGACCTTTTGTTCATTGATTTGCTCATTTCCCTATTCTGAAGTTTTTCTTGTTAGGTTTTGTTTTATGCCTTTTCTTTTTGGTTCTTGTTCTTCTCCTTTATTTAGTACATTTCCAGCAGTTTTGAGGTTTTGAAAGGGCAATGGGCTTACAAAAGAATGACTGACTCAGTCATCTTGCTAAAAGTTCCTTACAAAAAAAAATCACAGCTTATAGAATTCCAGGTATGAAGGAAGAATGCCATTCTTCTCTAAAGAAATGCAATTTATAGGGAAGAATCATTAATTTTGCCTCTAATTCACTGGAGCTTTTCCAGTTGGATTGGTCTTTTTATTTATTCATTTTTTCATCTTAAAGAATGGATTATGATTTCTATAATCCATAAATCAAGCAGAGTCATTTGTATTTTTTCCATACCTAGTTTGCCAAGACTTTCACAGCAGAAAAGATATTTTCAATTAGACAGAAATCCTTCAAATAATTTTCTCATGGTCACATTTAGATCCTTAGTACACACTGTGGATCTGTTAGCGTTTGCACTATTTCCTTCTTCTGCAATAAATTTTAATCAGATACTTTGTACCCAGTTGTACTCTTGTCTGAAATCATCCAAAGCTGTTGTTGCCAGGGAAACCATTTCCTTGTTATCAGTGTGTTCCGCATGTCTATCTCATTTTCTCTCCTTCTCCTCTCTTTCACTTTTTTTTTTACCCTCTTGACTCTAAGTGGAAACTTTATGTCACACATTTGGGTGGATATAGCACACTCTCCCCTCCTTAGACATAAGTGTTCATTAAAAAGATGCAGAGCAAAAGTTGTAACTGTGAGTTATAAATCCTAAAGTTTTTTTTTTTTTTTTTTTTTTTTCATTTGTCAAAAAAACCCTACAATCTTCATTACGTTACCTTATTCCATGTTTGGGAAGGTAGGGTATGTACAGAAAGTTTTCTTTTTTTGATTTCCCTACTGTGTACCTGTACTACAAGAGGTGCCCTTTGTCTGAATGATTTTGTTTTGCTCTTTTGCATATGAATATACAAAGGAGAAAGGGACAAGAAAGAGCAGCAAATATGAAAGGGAGCGCGAATTTAAAGAAACCAACCTTTCTAGGGTCTTTAACCATCCAAATCCTTCCCTTTCTAAAGAAAATAACATGAAATAAAATGGCCAGTCCCAAAGTATTCCTTTTGCCAGCTCCTTTGCAAGATTTTAGTTGTGTGCCATCCTTCAAAAGAAAAATCCCAAAAGTCATTTGACTGTGGAAATGATTTCCTCCTAACGAGTTTTCAGGCTTAACATATTCAACTATACCACAAGCAGAGTTTGGCATTTATGGATCCACAGCCCAAGCGAGAGTCCACCTATTGAATATCCAGGAAGACTTAATAACTGTTAGTGGTAAAATTTTTTAAAAAACTAGGTATGTCCTTTAGAAAAAGTCTCTTGATATATATCTGCATTCCTGAGATAGCTAGATAGATGATAGATAGATAGATAGATAGATAGATAGATAGATAGATAGATAGAAAGAGAGATAGATAGATAGATAGATAGATAGATAGATAGATAGATGGATAGATAGATGGATGGATAGTTGGATGGATGGATATAGATATAGACATAGATATATAGATTAGGTATATGTATTCATATACACATGTATATAAATATGAATATACAGGCACACACTGTGTATGCATACATTGTGTATATTTATGCACGCCCAGTGTACACACCATATATATCTCTGTATACACATATATACATATAACCATATGCACATGTGCATGTGCACACTCATACACACACACACACACACACAGCCCTTTCTTCTGGAAACCTTGGGAAATTTAGCACTAGATCAAATTTCAGAATTTCCTATAGGTGACATAAGCCCTGAATTTAAATTTTCAGAACTCCAAACTTGTTGATCACCTAGTGAATATTTAAGAGCTCTGACTTTAATGGTACAAACTTTACTTTACCCTGAGATACAAATAAGCAAGAATTACTCATATGCTTCTTTCCCACCCTCAGTGTTGATTGGGATAGGAAAGTCCTCCTGAAGGTCAGGCTTTTCCACCTGATTGTCTCTGGGTGCTCCTTAGAGTGTTCCCTGAGCCCAGATGTATTGGCGATCTATTGTCCCTCTTTCAGTAGTTCCTGATGTCAAGTCCATCAAGCTGAATTCAGTACAATGCATAAAATTTTATCCTTCTTCCCCATAGCTTCCTTAGACTATGCTCTAGGGCAAGGTAGAGATTGGCTGAATAAGTTTTGGCTGATAATCCTCAAGGGTGTTCTCTCATGCTTTTTCCTGTAAAAAAATACCACTCCTTCTTCTGGCAGTGTCCAAATTCAGAGATCATTATGTTCTTCCTTAGGACATAAAAACTAATAGAAAACTAAGTTCTAAGAAATAAAACTTTAACAATGATCTGAGAGTGAGAGAATTTTCCTCAGCTAGCTAAGAAATATAGCTGACGATTAACTATTTTAAATCAAAAGACCCTTTAGTTTTATACATATTAAAATGGTAAATATAGAGCTTCTGCACTCTCTTTAGAGTATTAAGACAAATTCAAGTCTGTGATCAGACATTTAGCTTTGTGACACTTAGCCGTGGGGCAAATAATTTCTTGGTGTCAATTGATTCATGGAATGATGTTAATACTTAGGCTACTATTGTTATTATTAGCTAATATTTATATAGCATTTTCTAGTCTATATCTTTGATTTGAGAAAAATAAACAACATATTAATGAAAACAAGTGGTTTTCTGTGTTTTTTTTTCTTTCATAAAGTTTCATATTTCTTTTTCTTATTGTAAGATTTTATGTCCTTTTGTTTTTGTGGGCAATTGAGGTTAAGTGATTTGCCCAAAGTCATACAGCTAAATACGTCTTAGACCAGTTTGAACTTAGGGACTTCTGACTTCAGTGCTGGTGTTCTCTATCCAAGGCACCATCTAGCTGCCCCATAACATTTTATATCTAGATAAATAAGTATATACATATGTTTAACTGGACCTCTGATTTCATTCCAATCCTTGCTTTCCAGTGAGGAGTTCTACAGATAGAAGTCTTTTTTTTTCCTTTATTAGGGTGGATCAGCACTTTATCTGTAACTTAAAGCTTTAGAGGAAACCAAGAGGTTGACTGACTTATCGAAGATTACATAATGAGTATAGGTCAAAGACAAAATTTCAGCCCAGGTCTTATTGACTCTAAAGACAACTCTTTGGGCAATTTGTACCAATTTGTACTAATATGGTATAATATTGCTTCTCAGGAATAAAAATAAGTATAAATTATATTATGTATGTAAAATATATCTTATATATTTAATATTTCTCAAATGTACTTTTAAACACTAGCTTTTTATTTAGAATCTTGGATTTACTTTTCTTTTCCTATTTACCTTTACTTTTCTCTTGACATTTTCACAGAAAAAAATTAAAATTGAAGGGGAAACAAAGAGAATAAAGGTTTAGGAGTCCACAATACATCTTTCCACTGAGTTTGGACTTTGCCAAATTGGAGCTCACTACTATTAACCCTAAATGCAAGAATCATGCTGGCTTGGTTATAGTTGTCTATTGACTTTCTCTGGATGAATAAGTCTCTGTCAATAGTCCCACTAAAATCCATTTTAGTAAGATTTAAAAAGGGATTTTGCTGGAAATGTCTCTTTCTCCTTCCAGTCAGAATCTTGCAGTAAGAAAAAAGATGATAAGTCTGAGTAAATATATTATAGGGCTTAATGAGATACATTAAAAAAAAGCATATTCACAGGAGGTAAAGGGGGAATGAATACCTTCTCGTGGTTTCATAGAATTTTAAAGCTAGAAAGGAACTTAGTAATTATCTGATGAGACATAAGCTTATATAGTCATTTTTCATTCTATGTGCACCAGTGATATAAAACAGTTTTCAGTTTGCATATAGTAGCTATGTCAAATCAGATACTCAAAATTAGTTTTGAAATTGTTATTCATGTATCTATCATATATTGAATAATAACAAAAAAAATCTCTTTAGGTGAGCTGATGGCAAAATCAACCTACTTGTAGTTACAGATGGAGGAAAAAGAGGAATGAGGTTGTGTAAATTATCTGCAAAATTCAGTTTGAGTGTTCAGAACTTAAATTAATTACCTGAAAATGACTGCTGGAATTGAATCAAATGCTATCTCATCAACATGCAACTTCAGTGCTGGGTAGAAAGGTGAGGAGGAAAGACATTCTTCCTTCACAGAAATAGGGCATCAACAAAAATTTGGAAAGAAGTAGATTAGGGAGTAAGAAAAAGAGATATCTTGTAGATAGCACCAGTATTTTACATATTTTTTCATGAATAAATTATCACTATTTGCTTTTAAGTTTGATGGAAAGTTCTTAGCATTTAATTCAGTATAATTGTTGAATGTAATAATATAAATTGTAGATATCTTTTTTTACATCTTATGTGAGGTATTAGGAAGGAGGAAAGAGAAATAAAAGATTCTATCCTTAAGCGTGTGTGTTTGCAATCTTTTAGGGGAAATAATGGTCTCTCAAATGAACTAAATGGCAAAAAATGAAATATATAATCAAAGTCAAAGTTATATATATAGTAGACCTCTGAGATGAGGTTCAGAGAAGTTTTTTTGCTAGTCATTAGCTATGTGTTGAGCCCTCACTATATCTCTGCAACAGATGATATTAAATGATAAAGAAAAAAAAAACATTTAATTAAAATAGATTAACAAAGTAAAGGACAAAGTAATTAAACATAATAAATGTTCAATTCAACCCATTAAGTAGAAGGAAAACTTATGGAGGGCAGAGATTTACCTTCCCCTTAACCTATTTCAATCTATTGAAATAACTCCTTATTGTAATATCATAAATTAAGGGAATATGAAATTTATAATCTGTCAGATCTATGAATAAGGGATGTATTGAGTACCAAACAAGACAGGGAAAAAGAGAATTATAAGAAGTATAATGCATAATTCTCATTAAGTTAAATTTAAAGTTTTTGCCCAAATAAATCCAATGCAGCCAAAAGTAGAAGAAAAGCAGAAAAATGGGTAAAAAAAAATTAGCAATAAGCTTCTATAATAGAGGCCTCATTTTAAAAATATATGTATGTATATATATACATTTATATATATATATATATATATATGTATATATATATATATATATATGAGTCAAATCTATAAAAAATAGAATCATTTCCCATTTAATAAATGGTCAAAAATATGAACCAACCTTTTTAGAAGAAGAAATTGAAGTTATATTGTCACATAAAAAATCTCTCTTGTTTAGAGGAAAGCAAATTAAAACAATTCTGAGGTAGCACCTCATACCTATAGAATTGGCCAATAATGATAAAGAAAGAAAATGACAAATGTTAATGGGATGTGGAAAAATTGGAACACTAACACACTGTTGGTGGAATTATAATTCCACTGTTTTGGAGAGCAATTTGGAACTATGCCAAAAAGGTTATAAAATGGTGCATACCCTTTCACTCAGTTATATCACTACTAGATCTGTATCTCAAAGAGCTTTTAAAACAACAGAAAATGAACGAACTATTTATAACAGTTTATTTTGTGGTGACAAAAAATTAGAAATTGAAGGGATTTCAATCAATTGGGCTGAACAGTTGTGATATGATTGTGACAAAGTACTATTGTGCTATAAGAAATGATGAGCAAGATGGTTTTAGAAGAACCTGGAAAGGCTTATATAAACTGATGCAAAGGGAAGTTAGCAGAACCAGGAGGACATTGTACACAGCAACATCAATATTACACAACAACAATATTACCATCAACTGTGAATGACTTAACTATTTTCAGAAATATAATGGTGTAAGACATCATCAAAGGACTCATGATGAAAAATGCTATTCACTTCCAGAGGAAGAACTGATAAAGTCTGAATACGATTGAATACTTTTTGTAAAACTTTTTTTTTTTCCTGTGGGGATGAAGGGAGAAAAAATTTGGAACTTAAATTTTTTAAAAAAGAGTATTAAATTGGTATCTCTTGCTCAAAAAATTTTAATGTCTCCTAATTTCCAATAGAATCAAGGAAAAGAAACTCATCAGTTTGGCATTGGTAACTGCTTTATAACCTTTCTCTTTCCATTCTTCCTCCCCTTCATTACACCTCTTCTCAAACTCATGAATCCATACCCATTGTCTGTCTCTCTGCCTTTATACTTACTATATATATCCCTGATGCTTAAAATACCATATCAAAATCCTTGTTTTCCTTCAAGACTCCGCTCAAGTGCCCCTTTTTCTGATTTCTCATCTCCTATCAGCTTCTAATGTACAACCGTCTCAATTTCCAATTCATTGTGTATATATTGTATTTCCCATACTTACATACATATATATGTGCACACACACACACACACACACACACACACACACACACACACACATATATATTATCTACTCTTTTAGAACTTAACTCATTAAGGAAAGAAGCTGTGTCTCTTTTATCTGTGTATCTTCACAGCTTAGCAAGGTGCCTGACACTTAGCAGGAACTAAAGAAATGTTTATTGATTGATTTATTGATCCCTCATATAATAGGAGAAGAGCATAGTCAGAACAAATTCATAATATCATTTCTAAAGCCAAAATTTTGGCCTTCTCTTTTTCCACACCAAATTCCGACACAAGAACCCTGTGGTTTTTTGTTTTGTTTTTTAAATTTCCTCTTGGGCAGAGGTTCCTTAGGCAATCAAAATCTAAACTAGGTGGCAGCAAATTGTGGATAGAGACTTCTATGAAATGGGCTATGAAGAACTGAATTATTTCCCTTTCATCATCCACTCACCTAAGCATTAAACTCACTTGGCTCCAAGAATATAGGAAATGCAGTTTATATACATATCTATTCCAGATAGTATTGACTTTAAAATGTTATAGGAGTTCAGGGAAGGGTGGGGGCTTGGGAGATCAATAAGGACTAAAAGGTTGAATACCTATACCACGAAGTATTTAGAAATTTTTATTATACTTAGACCCCATATTTAAGCAGTTTTTCTCAGAGGACATAAAATTGACTTTTTTCTTGCTAATTTAACCTAGTTGGGCACCTTTTTTTCTGGGAAACATAAAGTCATGCCTTCCTTCTTCAATGCCATTCCCAGATATAGTATTATTGAATTCAATCCTGGACAGAAATTTTCCTAATCTCATGTATCAACTTAATACTTTAAAGGTCTAGGTTAAAAGCAGTCATTCTCTAATATGAATTTTATATCTTCTATTGCAAATAAAATTAACTATTAGTCTTCAGAAAGATTTTTTTGTGATGTTTCTCTAGTGACTCGTGGCAGGAATGAGTTGTTTTAAAGATAAGGAATTTGATCAAATAGTGATGAATAAATGAATTATTGAAATTCTCCTTACATACATACTCACATACTTTATCCTTCATCTTATTTGTGATAACAATCTCACTAACATTTTTGGGGCCCACCAAGTATCCTAAGACACTTTGGCAAAAGGTTTCAGCTTCTAGCAAAATCACAGAATGAGAATATTCATTTCCTTTACCTAATTTTTATTCAGACTGAAGTCCTTTTTTGAGACCTCTTAGTATTTAATTCCTGGGTAATTCAGACCAAAAATATTTACTTGCTCTCATTTGGCAATCTTTGGTCTGATACTTCTAAAACAATGAATTCAGGACAAAGTATAAACATGCCAACATATTTTTGAACAAGATGGAGGTTGGTGTGGTAGAGGGAGGATTGACTAGAAATCCTGGATTGGACATGCAATCTTGAATAAGCCATTTCATGTTTTTGTCACTCAGTTTCCTTATCTACAAAATTACATTTATAGAGATGTTCTCTATGAAGTCTTTTTGAGTTCTAAAATTCTATAATTCTAAGGTTTGGGGGGTTTTATGCATAATGAGTCATAAAATTCTGAGAAATCAGGTCTCATTAGTAAGTATTTCACTTCATATAGCTATATAAATCAAGTATCAAGTATGGTTCTAAATCCTATGAACTTTACAATTTTTGCTGATGGTGAAACAAACAAATCATTATGAAAGGGCAGCTTCTCTAGACAACTCTTTATTCAAAAAAAAAAGTATACAACTCATCCATTTCAAATAGCCTTTCTTGAGGAGAGAGATAATTCTTAAAAGAAGTGAACCATTTTTGTTTGCCTTTCATTCTCAAAGAGGATCAATGATATCAGGAAAGTGACGTCTTGACTTGCAAGTAAATTTGATTTAAATGAGGCAGCCTTCCTTGTTCAAAGTCATCAACATCACTTTCTCCTCCAGAGTCCTGAGGGTACAGTGGCAAGGTATAGATCAAAATAACTAAAGGAAGGAAGTAAAATAGAAGGAACAGAGAATGGCTAGAGAAGAGAAAGGCTTGGAGGGAGGAAAGAAGAAAGAGGGGGAAGCAGAAAGAATAATAGAAAGTTGGATTTATATAGAATAGTTTTCTAGACAAAAGAAAAGATGTTGGGATTATCAGTGTTGAGATGCTACAAATAATCCAGAGTAAAGATATACACTGAGGTGATAATCAATAATTAAACTAGGTTTAACTACCCTAAGAGTATGAGGGTTTGAGTAAATATCAAAGGAGAAGATTCTCTAAAGCAATTATTTTTATTCCATCTAGGGAGATAGTATGTTATAGTGAAAGATAAGCAATAAATGACTCCTAGTTCTATTAACCAACTATGGGACCATAGGTCAATCACCTAACTTCTCTAGCTTCTTCATACATCAGATAAGTGGGTTTTATTAGATGATCTTTAAATTCCCTTCCAGTTTTACAGCTCTCTGATTTGTGATGTGGTAGAGGTTGGTTGGTAAAGAAAGAATTCAGTTTGAAATTAGATGACTAGAATTTAAATCCTCCTTATTTCTTTTATAAGCTTGAAGTAATTAGTTTATAATTATTGTTTTCTTTTTTGTAAAATGAGGAGATTGAGATAAGGGACAGGGGTCATTTCATAGTCCCTTAATATAACAGCAAAATAACACTAAACCAAAAGAAGGTTGAAATATCTTTGTCACTTACCACCTTACTCATTTAACTTCTTACTACACATGTTCAGTCTTCTTTGATTATCTGTTTCACCAGTAAATGAAAGAAAAATCCTTGGTCTTAACCTGTCATATTAAAAAAAAATGCAACACTTTTTACTCTGGCACATATACTTGGCACAATTGCACATTGAAATGGCCTTCTACCAGTGGGCTGCTTAAAACTATTGCTTTTCAATGGGAAATTAAACAGGGAGCTGCTTAATGCTCCTTGTTAGATTTTTAATAAAAATGAAAGTGAGAAGCCAGCTGCACCAGGAGCAAATGACTACTAGACCCCATAGCTATGCTCAAAGCAAAGAGGAGAACGAAAAAAATTGGCATCTCTTCAAACCCTGGCTGCAGCAACAGCTTTGTGGGACCCCTCCCACTGTGGCCCTATTAAACTGCCTCCCCAAATGTTGTTTAGAGGTTACACTGAACTGGGAGAGCCTTCTCTTGGGATCATTAGGCAGCTCTCAATTCCGTTTTCTAATAAAATATTGAAAGTTACCATTTAGGGGCACAGCAGCAACTACTGAATTAGCCGAGCTTGTGCTGGGTAAAGAGGAAAGGGAAGGAGGGAAAGGAGAAGTGGGAAAGCAGAAAGGAAGCCCATAAAGGAATAGAGAGAGGGAGAGAAAAGCACTGAAAGGATTCTGATACACATTAGGGACACAGTTAACAAGAAGAAGCTGGCGACCATCAAGCATAGTCAGAAAGTTTAATTTTTATACTTTATTGAGTTTGTAGAAGCAGCATGATGCTGTAGATAAAGAGCTTGTCTCAGAAGGGAACTGGGTTTAAATTCCAACTCTATGATACACAAATATAGAGAGATTCAGAGCAAAGGCACCTTACCTTGATGCATCCTGGGTAACTGAAAAGATGGAAATTGCAGGATAGTTGTACCTGTGGTAATAGAGGAAAGCTCCTCTATCACCACATTGAAATTACAGTTAGAGGTCCCCCAAAGGGTCAAAGATGTACAAAGTACATTTTGTACTTTGACAGAGGGGAATCTGGAAAATAAATCTCAAACTCTTGACTTGTCAAAAGTAAAGGGGAGGAGAAGGTTAAAAGAGGTTGAGGCAGGCTTCCAAGTGGGAAACCTTAACTTTAATAAGCAGCACTAGTGGACCAAGTTCCCTAAGCATAGAGAAGGGAGAAAGATCGAGGTCACTGGCAGAAGGAAACTCCGATCACAAGTAAAAGCTTGTGCATACTCTGAAACTAGAAGTACACAGGGATATAGCCATGAAGAAATTAAAGGAATGCAAGGAAAGAGGCAAGAAAGCTCAAGTGACTCAGGTCTAATGTTCTTGGTTAAGTGCATGAAGCCATATGCAAAGAGAAGGATTTGTGAGGGGATTTGGAAGTGAGGAGACCTTGTTTCTTTTCTTGCTTTTTGTCACCAAGTAGTGGCCTGGCTTTGGAGAAGTGCCATCTATAAAATGAGGGAATTGGATTAGACGATCCTTTTAGTCTCTTTCACATTTAGCATTCTATTCTTGCTTCATTGAACATATACAACATTTTTTTAATTAGGAAAAAAAAAAGATTCTGTATGGAAATGAAGAAAACAGCAGCATAAATGAACAAATCATTAAAATTCCAAAGAATACTGGTCCCAAATAATTCTCTAGGACCATCATCTTGAAGTTGTACTTTTGGTGTTAGTGCTCTTTAGTTTAGCTCACAACCTTCCCCTCCATCCTCATTTCCATCTCCAGAAGGAGAGCTTTACCTTCAGGCTTCTCATCCTTAGGTCAGGAGCAGTATCAGTTTAAATGACCGATCATCCTCAGAAAGGCTCTCCACCACATAGCCTGGATGGCAGAAGCAGAAGTCAGTTGGATCCCCCCAGCTCCTCAGGGCTCACCCCCATGGCCATGGTGCCCAAGGCTTCCTCCCTCTCTCCTCCCCATCCTGCATATCAGCTGAGTTCAGCAGCTCTGGGGAAGGAGGGGTTGGTGGTCACTATTTCAAGGGGAGCTGGCCTTGGAAGAATGGACCATGGTGACAGAGTGGAAGAGCTAGGAGCCAGAAGG